>NC_069504.1:997311904-997411904 GCF_027579735.1 Bombina bombina | reverse complement strand
CCTCTTCCATCCGACGGCGACTGAAGAATGAAGGTTCCTTTAAATGACGTCATCCAAGATGGCATCCCTTCAATTCCGATTTGCTGATAGAATCCTATCAGCCAATCGGAATTAAGGTAGGAAAAATCCTAATGGCTGATGCAATCAGCCAATAGAATTGAGCTTGCATTCTATTGGCTAATTGGAACACTTTTTCCAGCAATCGTAATACCGGCATTAGGAAAATCCCATTAAAAAGATAGGATATGCAATTGACGTAAGGGGATTTGCGGTATGCAAAAATCGGGGGGGAAAAGTGAGCGGTACACCTGTACCTGCATGACTCTTAATACCAGCAGGCATTAAAAAGCAGCGTTGGGACCTCTCAATGCTGCTTTTTAAGGCTAGAGCAAGACTCGTAGTCTAGGCAAATTGTTTTAATCTCCAATCCACTGTTGCAACATTTGAAGCTGCAAAAAAAGGAATCTGACAAAAAGTATGGCATCTCAAGCTGCTACCCTGAGACCAACTACTTCAATATTTTGAAATAGTGTAGGAAGTTTCTTGAAGAAAAGCACAAGGCTTCTGCAATTTTAATCTTCAAGCATATGTAAAATTTAGTCTCATTGTTAGTATATGATGAAGTATATGATGAAGTCCAAAAGGCAACTCTAGTTTTTGGTAGGATAGAGTGTCATGAGATGCAGGACACAGCATAGAAGGTACAACACTATTTTATTGCAGACCATATAAGTATACAGACTGCACAACACATCATACTTTGTAATTGCAACATAGACTATAAAGGCCACGCACCATCCGGTGACGTCACACTCCTACTCTCATCACATCTTCCCCTTTTTTCAAATACAAGTTCATCAAATAACAAGGTACACAAGAATCATACAATTATTTTTTTAGAGTACAACAAATAACAAGGTATAAGAGAATATATATGAACAACAAGAAATACAATCCTGACTTGGACATCAGGGTAGACTACCCTAGTCTACAGTGACCATGGAATTATTCTGCCCATTCTTCTGATCACTGTTCTAATTACAGTGCTAATCCCGGTAGCCATCTGGAAGTTTCATCAATCTTCCACTTGACATCATTATACATGAACTATCCTCTGATACAGAAGAAGGTGATTGAGTGTCTGCTGGAAGTATCCCTGCTGTGGTTTTGCTGAGGGGAAGTCAACCCTCTTAAAACAGGGGATCCCACCGGCTGTGGCTCTGAGGCATCCAGTCCCAAACTTTCAGGTACTGGCTGAAGATGTCTTCTATTTCAACGTGAGGCAGTCCCTCCTTCAGTATGGTCTACATAAGACCTTGGTTCTGGAGAGCGTCCTATTACAGTAGCAGGCATCTTCCATTTCTTCTCATCATCCAGTTAAACTCTGACATTTTGGCCCACATTCAGCTCCAGCAAAGGCCTCACAGAGATCTAGATTACGAGTTTTGTGTTGTGGCTTTTAACGCTGAAAAATGGCAATTTTACCGTAAAAGCAGTAACGCCACCATTGGGAGTCATATCGGTATAGCTATACCGCAAGCATTTTAGCCTGTAACGCAATGTCAACCCTGCACTAAAAAAAAAATTTCGTTTTTGCGTCGGATTTTCATAACCCCAGTATTACAGGTTGTACGGTGAGGCTAAAATGCTTTTGTTATAGCCTATACCGACACAATCCATACCGCCATCTGAGATCAGTAGTTATGAGTTTTGCGCCACAAAAATGTTTCACAAAACTCATAACTAAAGTGTTACAAAGTACACTAACACCCATAAACTACCTATTAACCCCTAAACCACCACCCTCCTGGTTTGCTAACACTATATTAAAGCTATTAACCCCTAATCTGCTGCCCACCCACATCGCCAACACTTTTTAAATATATTAACCCCTATTCTACCCACACCCTGACATTGTCGCCACTATAAAAAAGTTATTAACCCCTATTCCGCCCCTCCCTGAGATCGCTGTCGCTAAATAAAGTTATTAACCCCTAAACCTCAAGCCTCCCACATCTCCACCACTAAATAAACCTATTAACCCCTAAACCGCCAGCCCTCCATATTGCAAAACACTAAATTAAACTATTAATCCCTAAACCTAACACCCCCCTAAATTTAAATTTAAATTACAATATAACTCTATTTAAATAAATAAAAACTTACCTGTGAAATAAATATAAACCTAACATTAAACTATAAATGAACCTAACCTTTATATTCTAATAAAATAAAAAATACGACCAATTAAACTATCTAAATTACAAATTTAAAAAACCTAACACTACGAGAAAAAAAATAAAAATCTAAATAACAACTAAAAAAGAACAAGTCCTACGAAAAATTTAAAAAATCCAAGTTTACCAAAAATAATTAACACTAAAATCACAAAAAATAAAAAGCACTAAGCTTACAAAAAAAATAAAAATGAAATTATCATAAATAAAAACAAATACACCTAATCTAATAGACCTTTAAAAAACAAAACAGAATCTTGCCTACCTTTCCCTGGTTGCCTCTGGATCTAAGGACCAAAGAGTGTTGTCCATTCTGCTCTTATTGATCTTACATTTTGTAAGTGTATTTTTAGCATGCACAATCTTCTTTTAATTAAAACAGTTTTACCCTTAGATTGGGGTTTGCTGTGTTTCTTTCTTTTCATTTTTTTCACAGGTAAAAGAGCTGATTTCTTTAGGGCAATACCCTACAAAAGGCCCTTTTAAGGGCTATTGGTGGTTTATTGTAGGCTAGGGGGTGTTTTTATTTTGGGGGGGCTATTTTATTTTTATAGGGCTATTAGATTATGTGTAATTGTTTTTATTTGTGATAATTTTGTTTATTTGTTGTGTAAGCTTAATGTGTTTTTTATTTTTCATGATTTTAGTGGTAATTATTTTTGGTAAACTTACACCTAGATTTAGAGTTCTGCGTTAGCCTTAAAAAGCAGCATTAAAGGGGTCCTAGCGCTGCTTTTTAACGCCCGCTGGTATTAGGAGTCTGGCAGGTACAGGTGTACCGCTCACTTTTCTTCCGCGACTTTTGGCTACCCCAAATCCCCTTACGTCAATTGCGTATCCTATTTTTTTAATGGGATTTGCCTAACGCCGGTATTACGAGTCTTGGAAGAAGTGAGCGGTGCAGCCTTTACCTCCAAGACTCCTACCGCATAAAAAAGTCAGTAGTTAAGAGTTTTATGGACTAACGCCGGAACATAAAGATCTTAACTAAAGTGCTACAAAGTACACTAACACCCATAAACTACCTATTAACCTCTAAACTGATAGCCCCCCCACATCGCAAACCCTATCATAAAATTATTTAACCCCTAATCTGCTGACCCCTACACCGCCGCACTCTTGCCTTGCAAACACTATAATACATTTTATTAACCCCTAATCTGCCCCCCCAACGTCGCCGCCACCTACCTACAATTATTAACCCCTAATCTCCCGCCCCCAACGTCGCAGCTACTATAATAAAGTTATTAATCCCTAAACCTAAGTCTAACCATAACCTTAACACCCCCTAAGTTAAATATAATTTAAATAACACGAATTAAAATTACTATAATTAAATAAATTAATCCTATTTAAAACTAAATTCTTACCTATAAAATAAACCCTAATATAGCTACAATATAACTAATAGTTACATTATAGCTATTTTAGGATTTATATGTATTTTATAGGCAACTTTGTATTTATTTTAACTATGTACAATAGCTATTAAATAGTTAATAACTATTTAATAGCTACCTAGTTAAAATAATTACAAAATTACCTGTAAAATAAATCCTAACCTAAGTTAAGAATACACCTAACACTACACTATCAATAAATTAATTTAATAAAGTACCTACAATTATCTAAATTAAAATACAATTAAATAAACTAAACTATCTAACCAAACCCCCCCCCCCCACTAAATTACAAAAAATAAAAAAATATTACAAGAATTATAATCTAATTACACCTAATCTAAGCCCCCTAATAAAATAAAAAAGCCCCCCAAAATAAAAAATTCCCTACCCTATACTAAATTACAAAAGTAATCATCTCTTTTACCAGCCCTTAAAAGGGCTTTTTGCGGGGCATTGCCCCAAAGTAATCAGCTCTTTTACCTGTAAAAAAAAAATACAAGACCCCCCCAACATTAAAACCCACTACCCACACACCCCTACTCTAAAACCAACCCGATCACCCCTTAAAAAAATCTAACACTACCCCATTGAAGATCACTAACGAAGAATGAAGGTTCCTTTAAATGACGTCATCCAATCGGAATTAAGGTAGGAAAAATCAGATTGGCTAATAGTTCAATCTGATTGGATCAGCCAATAGAATGCAAGGTCAATTCTATTGGCTGATCCAATCAGCCAATCAGATTGATCTTCAATCCGATTGGCTGATTACATCAGCCAATCGGATTTTTCCTACCTTAATTCCGATTGGCTGATAGAATCCTATCAGCCAATCGGAATTCGAGGGATGCCATCTTGGATGACGTCATTTAAAGGAACCTTCATTCGTTGTTAGTCCGTCGGCCAGGAAGGATGCTCCGCGCTGGATTTCTTAAAGATGGACCTGCTCTGCGCCGGATGAAGATAGAAGATGCCGTTTGGATGAAAACTTCTGCTGGATGGAGGACCTCTTCTGCCCCGATCGGATGAAGACTTCTGCCGCTCCAGATGTCCTATTCTGGCCCATCGGTGCCCGGCTGGGTGAACACGGCTCAAGGTAGGGTGATCTTCAATGATGTAGTGTTAGGTTTTTTTACATGTAAAAGAGCTGATTACTTTGGGCAATGCCCCACAAAAAGCCCTTTTAAGGGCTGGTAAAAGAGCTGATTACTTTTATAATTTAGTATAGGGCAGGGAATTTTATTATTTTGGGGGGCTTTTTTATTTGATTAGGGGGCTTAAATTAGGTTTAATTAGATTAAAATGCTTGTAATATTTTTTTATTTGTTGTAATTTAGTGTTTGTTTGTTTTTGTATTATAGTTTAGTTTATTTAATTGTATTTTAGTTTAGATAATTGTAGTTAATTTATTTAATTAATTGATAGTGTAGTGTTAGGTGTAATTGTAACTGAGGTTAGGATTTATTTTACAGGTAATTTTGTAATTTTTTTTAACTAGGTAGCTATTAAATAGTTATTAACTATTTAATAGCTATTGTACATAGTTAAAATAAATACAAAGTTGCCTGTAAAATAAATATAAATCCTAAAATAGCTAAGATTAGTTATATTTTAGCTATATTACGGCTAGATTTAGAGTTTGGCGTTAGCCGTCAAAACCAGCGTTAGAGGCTCCTAACGTTGGTTTTGGGCTACCGCTGGTATTTAGAGTCAGTCAGGAAAGGGTCTAACGCTCACTTTCCAGCCACGACTTTTCCATACCGCAGGTCCCCCTACGCCATTTGCGTATCCTATCTTTTCAATGGGATCTTTCTAACGCCAGTATTTAGAGTCTTGGCTGAAGACAAAACTCCAGCCGCAGAAAAAAGCCAGGAGTTAAGAGCTTTCTGGGCTAACGCCGGTTTATAAAGCTCTTAACTACTGTGCTCTAAAGTACACTAACACCCATAAACTACCTTTGTACCCCTAAACTGAGGTTCCCCCACATCGCCGCCACTCTATTAAAATTTTTTAACCCCTAATCTGCCGACCGCACACCGCCGCCACCTACGTTATCCCTATGTACCCCTAATCTGCTGCCCCTAACACCGCCGACCCCTATATTTATTAACCCTAATCTGCCGTCCCCAACGTCGCCGCCACCTACCTACAATTATTAACCCCTAATCTGCTGACCAGACCTCACCGCTACTATAATAAAGTTATTATCCCCTAATCTGCCTCACTCCCGCTTCAATAACCCTATAATAAATAGTATTAACCCCTAATCTGCCCTCCCTAACATCGCCGACACCTAACTTCAAGTATTAACCCCTAATATGCCGACCGGACCTCACTGCTACTCTAATACATTTATTAACCCCTAAAGCTATGTCTAACCCTGACCCTAACACCCCCCTAAGTTAAATATAATTTAAATCTAATGAAATAAAAACTCTTATTAAATAAATTATTCCTATTTAAAGCTAAATACTTACCTGTAAAATAAACCCTAATATAGCTACAATATAAATAATAATTATATTATAGCTATTTTAGGATTTATTTTTATTTTACAGGCAACTTTCAATTTATTTTAACTAGGTACAATAGCTATTAAATAGTTAGTAACTATTTAATAGCTACCTAGCTAAAATAAAGAGAAATTTACCTGTAAAATAAAAACTAACCTAAGTTACAATTACAACTAACACTACACTGTACTTTAATAAATTATTCCTATTTAAAACTAAATACTTACCTGTAAAAAAACCCTAACGGCTAGATTTGGAGTTTTGTCGGTAACGACCCGAAAATCTAACGCCGGCTTTTTTCTGGCCACACCATAAAAATAACTCTGGTATTGAGAGTCCACATAAAGGCTGCGTTAGGCTCCAAAAAAGGAGCGTAGAGCATATTTAACGCAGCTTCAACTCTTGATACCAGAGTTGCTTACGCAAGCGGCCAGCCTCAAAAACGTGCTCGTGCACGATTCCCCCATAGGAAACAATGGGGCTGTTTGAGCTGAAAAAAAACCTAACACCTGCAAAAAAGCCGCGTTCAGCTCCCAACGCAGCCCCATTGTTTGCTATGCGGAAACACTTCCTACGTCTGCACCTAACACTCTAACATGTACCCCGAGTCTAAACACCCCTAACCTTACACTTATTAACCCCTAATCTGCCGCCCCTGCTATCGCTGACCCCTGCATATTATTATTAACCCCTAATCTGCCGCTCCGTAAACCGCCGCTACTTACATTATCCCTATGTACCCCTAATCTGCTGCCCTAACATCGCCGACCCCTATATTATATTTATTACCCCCTAATCTGCCCCCCACAACGTCACCTCCAATCTGCCCTCCCTAACATCGCCGACACCTAACTTCAATTATTTACCCCTAATCTGCCGACTGGAGCTCACCGCTATTCTAATAAATGTATTAACCCCTAAAGCTAAGTCTAACCCTAACACTAACACCCCCCTAAGTTAAATATAATTTACATCTAATGAAATTAATTATCTCTTATTAAATAAATTATTCCTATTTAAAGCTAAATACTTACCTGTAAAATAAATCCTAATATAGCTACAATATAAATTATAATTACATTGTAGCTATTTTAGGATTAATATTTATTTTACAGGCAACTTTGTAATTATTTTAACCAGGTACAATAGCTATTAAATAGTTAAGAACTATTTAATAGTTACCTAGTTAAAATAATTACAAAATTACCTGTAAAATAAATCCTAACCTAAGTTAGAATTAAACCTAACACTATACTATCATTAAATTAATTAAATAAAATACCTACAATTACCTACAATTAAACCTAACACTACACTATCAATAAATAAATTAAATACAATTCCTACAAATAACTACAATGAAATAAACTAACTAAAGTACAAAAAATAAAAAAGAACTAAGTTACAAAAAATAACAAAATATTTACAAACATAAGAAAAATATTACAACAATTTTAAACTAATTACACCTACTCTAAGCCCCCTAATAAAATAACAAAGAGCCCCAAAATAAAAAATGCCCTACCCTATTCTAAATTACTAAAGTTCAAAGCTCTTTTACCTTACCAGCCCTGAACAGGGCCCTTTGCGGGGCATGCCCCAAGAAGTTCAGCTCTTTTGCCTGTAAAAAAAAAACATACAATACCCTCCCCCCAACATTACAACCCACCACCCACATACCCCTAATCTAACCCAAACCCCCCTTAAATAAACCTAACACTAAGCCCCTGAAGATCATCCTACCTTGTCTTCACCTCACCAGGTATCACTGATCCGTCCTGGCTCCAAAATCTTCATCCAACCCAAGCGGGGGCTGGCGATCCATCATCCGGTGGCTGAAGAGGTCCAGAAGAGGCTACAAAGTCTTCATCCTATCCGGGAAGAAGAGGCGATCCGGACCGGCAACCATCTTGATCCAAGCGGCATCTTCTATCTTCATCCGATGACGACCGGCTCCATCCTGAAGACCTCCACCGCGGACCCATCTTCTTCCGGCGACGTCCAGCTGAAGAATGATGGTTCCTTTAAGGGATGTCATCCAAGATGGCGTCCCTCAAATTCCGATTGGCTGATAGGATTCTATCAGCCAATCGGAATTAAGGTAGGAATATTCTGATTGGCTGATGGAATCAGCCAATCAGAATCAAGTTCAATCCGATTGGCTGATCCAATCTGCCAATCAGATTGAGCTCGCATTCTATTAGCTATCATAGGATTTATATTTATTTTACAGGCACCTTTGATTTATTTTAACTAGGTACAATAGTTATTAACTATTTAATAACTACCTAGCTAAAGAAATACAAAATTACATGTAAAATAAATCCTAACCTAAGTTATAATGAAACCTAACACTACACTATCATTAAATAAATTAAAACAAGTAGCTACAATTAAATACAATTAAATAAACTAACTAAAGTACAAAAACCCCCCACTAAATTACAGATAATAAAAAAGCTTACAAGAATTTTAAACTAATTACACCTAATCTAAGCCCCCTAATAAAATAAAATAAAAAAAAATAATAATAAAAGTCCCTGCCCTATACTACATTACAAAGTAACCAGTTCTTTTACCAGCCCTTAAAGAGCTTTTTGTGGGGCATGCCCCAAAGTAATCAGCTCTTTTGCCTTTAAAAAAAAAAATACAACCCCCCCAACATTAAAACCCACCACCCACATACCCCTACTCTAACCCACCCAAACCCCCCTTAAATAAACCTAACACTACCCCCCTGAAAATCTCCCTACCTTGAATCGTGTTCACCCAGCCGGGCCGAAGTCATCATCCAAGGGGCGCTGAAGATGTCTTCCATCCGATAGAAGTCTTCATCCAAGAGGCACTGAAGAGGTCTTCCATCCGATAGAAGTCTTCATCCATGCGGCGTCTTCAATCTTCATCTATCCGGAGCGGAGCCATCTTCAAACCAGCCGACGCGGATCCATCCTCTTCAACCGGCGCCTACTCGCCGAATGAATATTCCTTTAAGTGACGTCATCCAAGGATTCTATCAGCCAATCAGAATTAAGGTAGGAAAAATCTGATTGGCTGATTCAATCAGCCAATCAGATTGAAGTTAAATGCGATTGGCGGATCCAATCAGCCAATCAGATTGAGCTCGCATTCTATTGGCTGTTCCAATCAGCCAATAGAATGTGAGCTCAATCTGATTGGCTGATATAGATGGCGGCAGGGTCCGGGAGCGGCGGTTTATGGGTTAAACAATTTATTTAGTTGCGGCGGGGTACGGGATCGGCAGGATAGGGGTTAATACATTTATTATAGGTGGTGGCGGTATAGTGGGGCAGGATAGGGGTTAATAGGTATTATGTAGGTGGTGGCGGGGTCCAGGAGCGGCGGTTTAGGGGTTAACATATTTATTATAGTTGCGGCGGGGTCCTGGAGCGCCGATTTAGGGGTTAATAAGTTTATTAGAGTGGCTGTGGGCTCCGGGAGTGGCGGTTTAGGTGTTAACATGTTTAATATAGGTGGTGGCGGTGTAGGGGGAGCAGATTAGGGGTGTTTAGACTCGGGGTACATGTTAGTGTGTTAGGTGTAGACAGCTCCCATAGGAATCAATGGGATGTCGGGCAGCAGCGAAGATGAACTTTCGCTATGGTCAGACTCCCATTGATTCCTATGGGATCCGCCGCCTCCAGGGCGGCGGATTGAAAACCAGGTACAACACATCAGACTTAGTAACTGCGACATAGACTATAACGGCCACAGCAAACGCCCCCATCCGGGGATGTCACATTCCCACTCTCATCACATAGAGCTTTTTGGAAGTTTGTTTTTTCCAACCATGGGAACAAAAGAACTGACAAAACTGTGTTCCTATGCTCCTGAGCCATCAGAAAAGAAGCAGCTTGTACCAGAATGTTGCCTATTAAAGGAGTTTCACCCATGCCCTTATCTCTCCAAAACTTTTTGAGAAGATTCTTGATGCTGTTGCTATACCAAATAGGAGAAGCATATATTGGTAATGCCTGTTCATGGAGGCAAATCTAAGTAATTTGTATGATCCATGTGAAAAGGCATATTGCATTACATTTACCCTCCTGCACTAGAGGTTATATAGGGCATAACGTTGGAACTTTCAGAAAATTCTTAAGAGTTTTGAGATCTTTTTTTGGAACAATGAAAAGGTTTGAATAAAACCCCTCATTCTGATATTCAAAGGGGACCATAGTAATCACTCCCAATGCTTCTAGATCTGTTACACATGCCAGGAAATCTCCGGCCTATAAAGGATTTAACCTAACTGGTAAATCTGAAGTCCAACTCTTTGTGTGTATCAGGTTTTCCCTTGTGCGCAAACTTTTAACATTAAACTATACTACTTTAATTTGAGTGCTACCTAGCACACATAAAAAGTGAACTTCTCATGAAGTTAATGCATAAGCGGGAGTGCTAAATAGTGTGCTACTTGTCATCTAGCCCTATATCAGCAGACCATGACTTGAGCCATTAGGTTCTGCTTGTCAGAACAATCATAGCAGAACTTTTTCAATAATACTAGTTATTTCATCAGCTGCACAAATTCTAATTTTTGCAGTCTTTACCAGCCTGAAGAAATCCTGAATTTCATCAAAGGAAGTTTTAGGAAATAAGTTTAAAGATGATGACACAGCAGACTGCAGTCACACAAGCTACACTAATAGCTGGACAAAATATATAGCCTGCCAGCTGAAAGGATCTCCTGAAGAAACTTTAACATTTCTGCATTGGATCCCTAAAATAGGCACTGTCTTCTAAAGGAATGGTAGTCTGTTGGCAGAGGGAACAAAGGGAATTTCTGGTTTGTTACATTAATTGCTAAATTTTAAAAGGAAAGTCTGCAGGTAGAGGGTCTTCAATCTCCAAGACAAGTAAAAATTCACACAATAGAGCATGTATGTGCTCCAATGTTAAATTAAAGGACACATCTTCTGCTACTTTTCAGAAGGGGGGTCCTGGGTTTCTGAATAATTGTTTTCAGCTGAAGAGGAGGATTCTGTTTCAGCTGTATTCTTGGAATATACAGGGTACATAGATGTGTAGCTTTTTGGTGTGTCCCAGATGACCCCAGGGCCTTCAAATGGTTATATTTTGCCCTTTGCATGCATCAGTTAAGTTAATGTAATGTTTAGCATAGGAGGCAGATCCATAGAACCTTTCTGAGGATAACCATGGTGGGTAGCAAATCCTTGAGTACTCTGCTGCAATACAATGCTACATGACCCTGTCTAGCATTAAACTCAGCACATAGGTTATAAAGCTAAGTGGGTGGCACACCAACACTTCCTTACCTAGCAAGCACATATGAGAAGAGGTTACATTGTTAGTAGATTACCCTTTTAAAGTATCAGTTTTATGTCCCAAGACTTTAGCTGCACCATTTTGCTCCATAATCATTTTGAATAGTAAAGAAAGGTGAATATCTAATTAGATAGCAGCACAGAAATACAGTGTAAGAGGCATAGAAAGTTTTAACCCCCTAAGGGGAACACACAAATGTTGGCAATATGTAATACTGAAGTATTTAGAAGGGAATCATAAATAATTGGATACTGTCTCTTTAAAATTACATTTATTGAAATAACCAGTTAAATTTGAAATTAAGCCCAACAAATAAGCGGTTAAAATAATATTTGCACTAAATTTGATAAGACTGAGTGTCTATCTGACCTGACATCCCCTGAGAGCTCCTTCCTTGCTGAAAAAAAGGCTACAGCACTGCAGAGAATTTACATTTAAATGGATAATTATAAAATGACAGTAATCCATTTTTAGGGCGTTTTCATTTTAAAAAGTGCCAAAAGTGCATAGAAATACATGTAATGTTATCTGGTGTATATATATATATATATATTTGTCCACAGGCTATGTGAATCATGTGTATATGTTCAGGCTAATAGCCTTTGAGTATGTGAGTGTGAGTACCTACTTACCTGTCAGCACTTTATTGTTTTTATCAAACTTCAGGAGACCTGCTTCCATTAGAAGAGCCCATCATGTGTAGTATGCACTGACGCAGGAACAAGAGTAGGAGTACACTGAAGAGGCCAAAAGGAGGAGGCTGCAGGAGAAATCCAAGCAACAATTAAGGCAGCTAGTTCTCACTGCCAGTTTTACGCTTGTACACCCCACTTTGCTATTCTAGCTCTCTGAGGGTCTGATATCCAAATCATGGAGAGAAATCACACAAAATCTTTGGGATTTTTTTTTTAGACCTTGAATTGTAATGTAGGAGTCTCTGTTTCACATAAAGAACACTACATAACAACATAATAATTTCTCAAGATAAAATTTGTGTTTCTAAATATTTTTGAAGGACCTTGCCATACATACAAGGCTTCTTAGAATATTTCTACATACAGAAAGAGAAGCAGTCTGTCAGGAATAAACAACAGCTCAGTGGCTTGTTCTTTGGCCCGATTACCATGTCAGAGTAGCTTCTTTTAGCCAAATTGTGCTTTTCCCAGAAGAAAACTTTCCTGAAGTATATCAGTCTGATCCCACCTAGCAATCGACTAGATTACGAGTTGTACGTTAGGGTTAAAAAGCAGCGTTGAGAGGTCCCAACGCTGCTTTTTAACGATCGCTGGTATTTTGAGTCTTGAAATGACAGGCTCGCCACTCATTTTTTTGGCCAGACTCGGAAATACCGCAAATCCACTTACGTCAATTGGACTTGCATAGCGCTGGTATTACGAGTCTAACCAAAAGTGAGCGGTAGACCCTCTCCTATCAAGTCTGGTACCGCATTTAAAAGTCAGTAGTTAAGAGTTTTACACTACAACGCTGTAGCATAAAACTCTTAACTAAATTGCTTAAAGTACACTAACACCCATAAACTACCTATTAACCCCTAAACCGAGAACCCCCCACATCGCAAACACTAAAATAATTTTTTTAAAACCTAATCTGCCAAACCGGACATCGCCGCCACTCTAATAAATATATTAACTCCCGCATCACAAACACTAGTTAAATATTATTAACCCTAATCTGCCTGCCCTAACATCGCCAACACCTACCTACATTTATTAATCCTTAATATGCCGCCCCCAATGTCGCCGCCACTATAATAAAGTTATTAACCCCTAAATCTAAGTCTAATCCTAAACCTAACACCCCCTAACTGAGATATAATTTAAATAAAATTACTATCATTAACTAAATTATTCCTATTTAAAACTAAACACTTACCTGTAAAATAAACCCTAAGATAGCTACAATATAACTAATAATTACATTGTATCTAGTTTATGGTTTATTTTTATTTTACAGAATACTTTCGGCTATATTTAGAGTTTGGCGTTAGCCGTCAAAACCAGCGTTAGAGGCTCCTAATGCTGGTTTTGGGCTACCGCTGGTATTTAGAGTCAGTCAGGAAAGGGTCTAACTCTCACTTTGCAGCCGTGACTTTTCCATACCGCAGATCCCCTTACGTCAATTGTGTATCCTATCTTTTCAATGGGATCTTTCTAACGCCGGTATTTAGAGTCGATGCTGAAGTGAGCGTTAGAAATCTAATGACAAAACTCCAGCCGCGGAAAAAAGTCAGTAGTTAAGAGCTTTTTGGGCTAACGCCGGTTTATAAAGCTCTTAACTACTGTGCTCTAAAGTACACTAACACCCATAAACTACCTATGTACCTCTAAACCGAGTCCCATCCCCACATCACCGCCACTCTATTTAATTTTTTAACCCCTAATCTGCCAACCGCACACCGCCGCCACCTATGTTATCACTATGTACCCCTAATCTGCTGCCCATAATACCGCCGACACCTACATAATATTTATTAACCCCTAATCTGCTGTCCCCGCTATCGCTGACACCTGCATAATTTTTTTAACCCCTAATCTGCCAATCCATACACCGCCGCAACCTACATTATATCTATGTACCCCTAATCTGCTGCCCCTAACACAGCCGACCCCTATATTATATTTATTAACCCCCTAATCTGCTGCCCCCACCTACCTACAATTATTAACCCCTAATCTGCTGACCAGACCACACTGCTACTATAATAAATGTATTAACCCCTAAAGCTTAGTCTAACCCCAACACTAACACCCCCCTAACTTAAATATAATTTAAATCTAACAAAATAAATTAACTCTTATTAAATAAATTATTCCTATTTAAAGCTAAATACTTACCTGTAAAATAAACCCTAATATAGCTACAATATAAATTATAATTATATTGTAGCTATTTTAGGATTAATATTTATTTTACAGGCAACTTTGTAATTATTTTAACCAGGTACAATAGCTATTAAATAGTTAATAACTATTTAATAGTTACCTAGTTAAAATAATTACACAATTACCTGTAAAATAAATCCTAACCTAAGTTACAATTAAACCTAACACTACACTATCAATAAATTAATTAAATAAAATACCTACAAATAAATACAATGAAATAAACTAACTAAAGTACAAAAAATAAAAAAGTACTATATTACAAAAAATAAAAACATATTTACAAACATTAGAAAAATATTACAACAATTTTAAACTAATTACACCTACTCTAAGCCCCCTAATAAAATAACAAAGACCCCCAAAATAAAAAATGCCCTACCCTATTCTAAAATTAAAATAGAAAAGCTCTTTTACCTTACCAGCCCTGAAAATGGCCCTTTGTGGGGCATGCCCCAAAGAATTCAGCTCTTTTGCCTGTAAAAAAAAACATACAATACCCCCCCCCAACATTACAACCCACCACCCACATACCCCTAATCTAACCCAAACCCCCCTTAAATAAACCTAACATTAAGCCCCTGAAGATCTCCCTATCTTGTCTTCACCATGCCGGGTTCACCGATCCGTCCAGGCTCCGATGTCTTGATCCAAGCCCAAGCGGGGGGCTGAAGATGTCCATGATCTGGCTGAAGTATTCATCCAAGCGGGAGCTGAAGAGATCCATGATCCAACTGAAGTCTTCTATTAAGCGGCATCTTCAATCTTCTTTCTTCCGGATCCTTGTAGTTCATGCCGCCGACGCGGAACATCCATCTTCACCGACGACTTCCCGATTAATGACGGTTCCTTTAAGGGACGTCATCCAAGATGGCGTCCCTCGAATTTCGATTGGCTGATAGGATTCTATCAGCCAATCGGAATTAAGGTAGGAAAATTCTGATTGGCTGATGGAATCAGCCAATCAGATTCAAGTTCAATCCGATTAGCTGATCCGATCAGCCAATCAGATTGAGCTCGCATTCTATTGGCTGTTCTGATCAGCCAATAGAATGGGGCTGCGTTAGAAGCTGAACGCTGCTTTTTTGCAGGTGTTAGGTTTTTTTTCAGCTCAAATAGCCCCATTGTTTCCTATGGGGATATCGTGCACGAGCACGTTTTTTTAAGCTGGCCGCATCCGTAAGCACCGCTGGTATCGAGAGTTGCAGTGGCGATAAATTATGCTCTACGCTCCCTTTTTGGAGCCTAACGCACTGAAAACGCAGCCATTCTGTGAACTCTAAATACCAGCGGTATTTAAAAGGTGTGGGGAAAAAAAGCATGCGTTAGCTACGCGGGTCGTTACCGACAAAACTCTAAATCTAGCTGTTAGTATTTATTTTAACTAGGTACAATAGTTATTAAATAGTTATTAACTATTTAATAACTACCTAGCTAAAATAAAGACAAATTTACCAGTAAAATAAAACCTAACTTATGTTACAATTACACATAACACTACACTATAATTAAATTAATTACCTAAACTAAATACAATTTATTACAATTTAAAAAAATTATCTAAAGTATGAAAAAAACACTAACTTACAGAAAACAATAAAATAATTACAAGAATTTTAAACTAATTACACCTACTCTAATCTCCCTAACAAAATAAAAAAAGCCCCCCAAAATAAAAAAAAGCCCTTCCCTACACTAAATTACAAATAACCCTTAAAAGGTTCTTTTGCGGCATTGCCCCAAAGTAATCAGCTCTTTTACCTGTAAAAAAAAGTACAATACCCCCCAACATTAAAACCCACCACACACATCCAACCCTACTCTAAAACCCACCCAATCCCCCCTTAGTAAAACCTAACACTAACCCCTTGAAGATCACCCTACCTTGAGAAGTCTTCACCCAACTGGGCCAAAGTCCTTAACAAAGTCGGGCGAAATGGTCCTCCAGACGGGCAGAAGTCTTCATCCAAGCCGGGAAGAAGAGGTCCTCCAGACATGAAGAAATCTTCATCCAGACGGCATCTTCTATCTTCATCCATCCGGTGCAGAGCAGCTCCATCTTCAAGACATCTGAGGCGGAGCATCTGTCAGGGTGCCAGGAATCAGACTGAGACAAGAAGTGCAAAAAATAATCACACCTTTACTAATAGCAAAAAATAATAAAAAGTCCACAAGTCAAATAACAAGCCAGGAGTCAAAACCAGAGCTAGTAGTCAGACGACCCGAGTCAGGAGACAAAGCGAATAGTCAGACGAGCCAGAATCAGGAACAAGGAAAACAGCAGAGTCAGGAAAAAGCCAGGGATCAGGAACCAGGAAGTACGTCAGGCAGCCAGGTAATACACAGGAACTCTCACAAACTTTTCTGAGACAACGCAAAGGCAAAGAATACTGAACAGAGGCCCTTTAAATAATATGTGATGACATCACAATTCTGAGACTGCATCCTGTCTCACATGGATGATGCACACCAGTTTGGCCATAAAAGGAAGTGCAGGAATTGAGCAGCATTCCCCACAATGCACCATAGTCAGGAAGAGAGGTGAGTAAAATGGCTGCTAGCAGCCCATGGCAAACACAACAGGGAAAAAGCCTGACAGTACCCTCCCCTCAATGACCCCTCCCCCGTGGGAGGACAAAAGCCTTATTGGGGAAACGGGCATGGAACATCAGAGGAGGGAACCCAAGAACGCTCCTCTGGACCGTAGCCTCTCCAGTAAACCATATACTGTACACAGCCCTTGGACATACGAGAGTCAATAATGCTGCTGACCTCATATTCCTCATGGTTGTCAACAAAGATAGGATGGGGACGAGGCAACACAGTGGTAAACTGATTACAAACCAATGGTTTCAAGAGGGAGACATGAAAAACATTGGAGATGCGCATTGCAGGAGGAAGGTCAAGAGCGTAGGCCACAGGATTAACCCGTCGGAGTATTCGAAAAGGACCAACATAACGGGGAGCCAATTTATTGGAAGGCACATGAAGGCTCAAGTTGCAGGAGGACAGCCAAACTCTCTCATCAACCTGGTAGGAAGGTGCGGGCAGACGCCTACGATCAGCCTGGAACTTTTGGCGCTGCATAGAACGATGAAGGCAATCCTGAATCTGCACCCACGTGGAAGGGAGTTGCCAGAGATGCTCCTCCAAAGCCGCAATACCCTGAGACATGAATGAATCGGGCAACAAGGATGGTTGAAACCCATAATTCACCATGAACGGGGATATCTTGGAGGAAGCATTAATAGAACTTTTACGAGAAAACTCTTCCCAAGGTAACAGTTCAGACCAATTATTGTGGTGATCTGAGACATAGCAATGGAGGAACTGTTCCAGAGCTTGATTAGACCATTCTTCAGCCCCATTGGATTGAGGGTGATATGCCGAGGAGAAGGAAAGCTGGATCCCCATTTGAGCACAAAAGGAACGCCAAAATCTGGAGACAAACTTGCTACCCTGGTCCGACACTATCTCCTTGGGTAACCCATGTAAACGGAAGACCTCCCAAGCAAAAATTGAAGCAAGCTCCTTAGCGGTAGGCAGCTTCATCAAGGGAATGCAATGTGACATTTTAGAAAAATGGTCAACCACCATAAGGATAACAGTATTGCCATTGGAAACAGGGAGCTTGACAATGAAGTCCATGGAAAGATGTGTCCAAGGACACTCACCATTAGCAATAGGTTGAAGAAGACCCACAGGAAGACGTCGAGGAGTCTTATTCTGTGCACAAACTGAGCAGGAGGCAATGTACGCAGCAACATCAGAACGAAGACCTGGCCACCAGAATTGTCGAGTGACAGACCAAATCATTTGTTTCTTGCCTGAATGACCTGCGGCTTTAGGAGAAGTCAAATTAGTACATATGGTAGCAAAAATATGGTCAGGAGGTATAACAGGAGTAGGTACAGACTCCTCCTTGGACAGAGGCAAAAATTGTCGAGAGAGGGCATCAACCATAACATTCTTACTACCAGGCAGGTAGGAGACCACATAATTAAACCGAGACAAAAATAGCGCCCATCTGGCCTGTCGGGGTGACAAATGTTTTGCTTCAGATAGATAAGTTAAATTCTTGTGGTCAGTAAGAATGAGCACTGGCACGCTAGTACCCTCGAGAAGATGACTTCATTCCTTAAGTGCCAAAATTATGGCCAGTAATTCCCTGTCGCCAATTTCATAATTGCACTCCACTGGAGACAATTTCTTAGAGAGGAAACCACACGGATGCAAGGAACCATCAGACGTACGACGTTGAGACAAGAGGACTCCTACTCCAGTCTCAAACGCATCGACCTCAAGAACGAAAGGCAGGACAAGGTTAGGATGATCCAGAACTGGAGTGGCAGCAAAGGCAGTCTTAAGACTATCAAAGGCCTTAATGGCAGTAGGTGACCAATGGAGTGGATCATTCTCTTTAAGGATCATGTCTGTGCTAGGTTTGACCAAGGAAGAAAAGTTTTTAATAAACTTCCTATAGTAACTGGCGAACCCCAAAAAACATTGAATAGACCGAAGACCAACTGGACGAGGCCAATGCAGAACTGCAGATAACTTGTCAGGATCCATGGAAAACCCTGCAACGGAGATAACATAACCTAGGAAGGTTACTTGAGTCTGGTGGAACTCACATTTCTCGAGTTTACAAAACAGGCCGTTCTCACGTAGTCTCTGAAGAACCCATGTAACATCAGAACGATGAGCCTCAAGTGTGGGTGAGTGTATGAGGATGTCGTCTAAGTACACCACAACACACTGTTGCAACATATCTCGAAGGACATCATTAATAAATTCCTGAAAAACAGCAGGAGTATTACATAGGCCTAAGGGCATTACAAGATACTTATAATGCCCGCTCCTGGAGTTATATGCTGTTTTCCATTTGTGGCCCTCCTTAATCCTTACAAGATTGTACGCTCCTCTCAAATCAAGTTTAGTAAAGACTGTAGCTCCCTTGAGGCGGTCAAAGAGTTCCGTAATAAGCGGAATAGGGTAAGCATTCTTAATGGTAAGACGATTAAGACCCCTATAATCGTTACATGGTGTTAACTCGCCACCTTTTTTCTTCACAAAGAAGAAGCCAGCCCCTGCAGGAGAGCAGGATTTGCAGATGATCCCCCGCAACAGAGCATCAGCAACATACTCCTCCATAGCACAATTCTCTGCAACTGACAGAGGGTACACCCGGCCCCGAGGAGGAATGGCTCCAGGTTGCAGGTCTATGGCACAATTGTAAGACCGGTGAGGAGGCAACGTACCGGCACGCACCTTGTCAAACACGTCTAGGAACTCTCAGTACTCCTCTGGCAATTGAGATACCGAAGAAGAGAACAAGACTTCAACTGGTTTCTGAAGACAAGTGGAAATACATTGCGGGGACCACGACAAAATTTCGGACCTGCACCAGTCGAGACTGGGATTGTGCTTTTGGAGCAATGGATAACCCAGAACAACTGGAAAATGCGCAGAGTTTATCACCTGGAACTGCAGGGTTTCAAAATGGAGAGCCCCAACAGCCATGGACAACGGAGCAGTTTCATGAGTAACGAGTGCGGGCTGAAGGGACCTACCATCAATGGCCTCAATAGCAAGCGGAACAGACCGAGGCAAAACAGGAATGGAGTGCTTTGATACAAAAGCACTGTCAATGAAATAGCCCACAGCACCGGAGTCAACAAGAGCCTGGGTGACTATGGTGGAGTCCACCCAGGAAAGGACAACTGTGACCAAAGGTTTCTCCTTAAGCGGTTCCGGGCACGAGGATAAACCACCCAAGGTCTGCCCCCGACAGGACCTTAGGTGTGAGCGTTTCCCGGCTGTGTAGGACAAGACTTCAGAAGGTGACCCTGTAACCCACAATAGAGGCAGAGCCCCTCCCTCCTCCTAAAGGCCCTCTCCGCCGCGGAGAGGCATGTGAATTCCAGCTACATCGGCTCAGCAGTACCTGGTGACTTGGGACCAGGAGGCATGGGAGGAGAGGGAGGCATGGGTGGGAACGAACATGTAGGAGACAACGGAACAGGAGGCTTCCGCAAGTGCTCCTTGAAAGAGGACCTCTCTCTGAGTCTGATGTCAATTAAGTTAAAAAAGACACCAATGCCTCGAGATCCTCTGGTAAATCTCTGGCAGCAACTTCGTCTTTAATTGCATCAGAGAGCCCATGAAAGAAGGAGGCAAAAATGGCTTCATTGTTCCAACCTACCTCTGCAACAAGCGTATGGAACTCAATAGCATACTGCGCTACAGATCTTGTACCTTGCTGAATGGACATGAGTCATTTAGCAGCAGAGGAGAAGCGAGCCGGAACATCAAATACCCTTCGAAAGGAGGCCACAAATTCAGGGTAAATTGAAATCACAGGTTTATTAGTCTCCCACAAGGGATTAGCCCAGGCAAGAGCTGTGTAAGAGAGTAACGAGATGAGAAATCCCACCTTAGCTCTGTCAGAGGGAAACGCCTGAGGTAACATCTCAAAGTAAATGCCCACCTGGTTCAAAAACCCTCTGCATTGAATAGGATTGCCTCCATATCGCTGAGGTAGAGGTGCAGAACCGGTCATGCTCCTGGTAGGCATAGGTGCAGCAGCGGAAACAGGAGCAGCCATAACTTGCGGGACACTTTGGTCCAAATTTGCAGTGCGAGTCAGCAGGGTTTGCAGGGCTAGTGTAAATTGAACCAAGCGGTGATCCTGTACATCCATCCTGGAAATTATGTCAGGAAAATGTGGATTATTAGCACCATCAGGATGCATGGCCTTTGCGTAATGTCAGGGTGCCAGGAATCAGACTGAGGCGAGAAGTGCAAAAAATAATCACACCTTTATTAATAGCAAAAAATAATAAAAAGTCCACAAGTTAAATAACAAGCCAGGAGTCAAAACCAGAGCTGGTAGTCAGACGAGCCGAGTCAGGAGCCAAAGCAAAAAGTCGGACGAGCCGGAATCAGGAACAAGGAAAACAGCAGCGTCAGGAACAAGCCAGGGATCAGGAACCAGGAAGGATGTCATGCAGCCAGGTAATACACAGGAACTCTCACAAACTGTTCTGAGACAACGCAAAGGCAAAGCATACTGAACAGAGGCCCTTTAAATAATAAGTGATGACATCACAATTCTGAGACTGCATCCTGTATCACATGGATGATGCACACCAGTTTGGCCATAAAAGGAAGTGCAGGAATTGAGCAGCATCCCCCACAATGCACCATAGTCAGGAAGAGAGGTGAGTAAAATGGCTGCCAGCAGCACATGGTAAACACAACAAGGAAAAAACCCTGACAGCATCCTCTTTAAACGACGTCCAACTGAAGAATGAAGGTTCCTTTAAATGATGTAATCCAAGATGGCATCCCTTCAATTCCGATTGCCTGATAGATCCAATTAGCCAATAGGATTGAGCTGGCATTCTGTTGGCTGATTGGATCAGCCAATAGAATGCCAGCTCAATCCTATTGGCTGATTGCATCAGTCAATAGGATTTTTTCTACCTTAATTCCGATTGGCTGATAGAATTCTATCAGCCAATCAGAATTCAAGGAACGCCATCTTGGATGACGTCATTTAAAGGAACCTTCATTCTTCATTTGGACGTCGTTTGAAGAGGATGCTCCGCATCGGATGTCTTGAAGATGGAGCCGCTCCGCGCCAGATGGATGAAGATAGAATATGCCGCCGGGATGAAGACTTCTGCCTGTCTGGAGGACCTCTTCTTCCTGGCTTGGATGAAGACTTCGGCCCATCTGGAGGACCACTTCACCCAGCTTCATTGAGGACTTCGGCCCAGTTTGGTGAAGACTTCTCAAGGTAGGGTGATCTTCAAGGGGGTTAGTGTTAGGTTTTATTAAGGGGGAATTGGGTGGGTTTTAGAGTAGGGTTGGGTGTGTGGGTGGTGGTTTTTAATGTTGGGGGGTATTGTACTTTTTTTACAGGTAAAAGAGCTGATTACTTTGGGGCAATGCCCCGCAAAAGGTCCTTTTAAGGGCTATTTGTAATATAGTATAGGGTAGGGCTTTTTATTATTTTGGGGGGCTTTTTTATTTTATTAGGGGGATTAGATTAGGAGTAATTAGTTTAAAAACTTGTAATTATTTTTTTATTTTCTGTAATTTAGTGGGTTTTTTCGTACTTTAGATAATTGTATTTAATTGTATTAATTTAAGGAATTAATTTAATTATTGTGTAGTGTTAGGTGTAATTGTAACTTAGGTTAGGTTTTATTTTACAGGTAAATTTGTCTTTATTTTAACTAGGTAGCTATTAAATCGTTAATAACTATTTAATAACTATTCTACCAAGTTAAAATAAATACAAAGTTGTCTGTAAAATAAAAATAAATCCTAAGCTAGCTACAATGTAACTATTAGTTATATTGTAGCTATTTTAGGGTTTATTTTATAAGAAAATATTTAGTTTTAAATAGGAATAATTTAGTTAATTGTAGTTATTTTATTAGATTTATTTAAATTATATTTAAATTAGGGGGGTTAGGGTTAAGGTTAGACAGGTTTAAGGGTTAAGAAATTTAATATAGTGGTGGCGACGTTGGGGGTGGCAGATTAGTGGTTAATAAATTTAGTTAGGTTGCGGCGACATTGGGGCAGCAGATTAGGGGTTAATAAATATAATGTAGGGTTCGGCGATGTTGGGGCAGCAGATTAGGGGTTCATAAGTATAATGTAGGTGGCGGCGCTGTACAAAGCGGCAGATTAGGGGTTAATAATATAATGTAGGTGTCAGCAATGTCGGGGGCGGCAGATTAGGGTTTTATAAGTGTAAAATTAGGGGTGTTTAGACTCGGAGTTCATGTTAGGGTGTTAGGTGTAGACATAAAAAGTATTTCCCCTGTTCAACCTATTTTTCTTGGGAACATAGAAATCCTCATATTCCAGGATTATGCTGCAGATACTGCTATGAAGACAAGGGAACTAGCCCCATGGTGTACAAAATTTATACAGCAAGGGCTGCGCGCTATCATTTTACATCCAGCAAGAATCAGATTGGAGTAAGATAATAATAGTTACTTTTTTGATACAGCTACTGCAGCAGAAACATTTTATGTAAATAATGGTTTGCAGAATAAGTAATGACATGCAGATGTATGTATTGTGAAAGATACAGATGTTCTTTTCCTTCTTTTTCTCCTTTGTCTTTAAATTTTTTCTTGTTTCCTCCGGTTATGGCTGGGCCCTGCCGTTCGGGTTGTTCGAGGGTTTAGGTGGTATTGCTCTCGACTTTTTACCTTTCTCTGCTTTTTCCCTTTTTTTTTCTTTTTTTTTTCTTCTCTTCTTTTTTCCCCTCCCCATGTATAAATAAGTCTCATGGCAGCTGGACTTAAAATTACCTCTTGGAACATAGGCGGCCTTACATCCCCCATTAAAAGGAAAACGATCATATCATATCTTAAGAAAAATAACACGTCTATTGTTTTTTTAAAAGAGACTTATCTGAGAGCTGAAGAGGTCCTCAAATTAAAGTCCTCATGGGTAAATGAAGTTTTCTTTTCCCCTAGTGTGAAACGCAAAGGCGGAGTGGCTATTCTGCTGAGTAAGAAACTCAATTACTAGATAATGGGCACTGAATCAGATAAAGAAGGGAGATATCTTATACTAAAGGTCAAAATTCCCAATACTCTCTATACACTATGTAATGTATACGCTCTGAATGTTTTTAATTTATTATTTTGGGTGTTGTTGCAAGCCAGGCTCATGGAGTGTGCAGATGTTTTTTTAATAATGGGCGGAGACTTTAATATGGCTCCACAATATCCTGTGGATAGACAGAGGAAACATTTTGCCATTAATTTCTTTTGGATGAACATCTATGCAAATCGAAAGTTATAGCTCAAAAATTACCCATCACTATATCGGATCACGCTCCTATTTTTCTCGAGCTTCAAATAGATGCTTTTCCATTCAGGAATAATCGTTTCTTCTTTCCCACATACTTAACTTCAGATGCTAAGTTTAAAAATTGCCTTGAAGCCAAATTCAGGGAATATACACTAATTAATTCTGAAGCTTTAAATTGTCCTGCTTTATTCTGGGAAATCGCAAAGGCAGTGTTAAGGGGAGAAATTCTGGCATTCCCTATTAGGCGAACATACGGCTAGATTTAGAGTTCTGCGGTCAAAGGGGTGCGTTAGCTACGCATGCTTTTTTTCCCCTGCACCTTTTAAATACCGCTGGTATTTAGAGTTCACAGAATGGCTGCGTTAGGCTCCAAAAAAGGGAGCATAGAGCATATTTACCGCCACTTCAACTCTCGATACCAGCGGTGCTTACGGACGCGGCCAGCTTCAAAAACGTGCTCGTGCACGATTCCCCCATAGAAAACAATGGGGCCATTTGAGTTGAAATAAAACCTAACACCTGCAAAAAAGCAGCGTTCAGCTCCTAACGCAGCCCCATTGTTTTCTATGGGGAAACAGTTCCTACGTCTGCACCTAACACTCTAACATGTACCCCGAGTCTAAACACCCCTAACCTTACACTTATTAACCCCTAATCTGCCGCCCCCGCTATCGCTGACACCTGCATATTTTTTTAACCCCTAAACTGCCGCTCCGTACACCTCCGCAACCTACATTATCCCTATGAACCCCTAATCTGCTGCCCCTAACACCGCCGACCCCTATATTATATGTATTAACCCCTAATCTGCCACCCCTGCTATCGCTGACCCCTGCATATTATTATTAACCTCTAATCTGCTGCTCCGTACACCGCCACAACCTACATTATACCTATGTACCCCTAATCTGCTGCCCATAACACCGCCGACCCCTATATTATATGTATTAACCCCTAATCAGCCATCCCTGCTATCGCTGACACCTGCATATTATTATTAACCCCTAATCTGCTGCTCCGTATACCGCCGCAACCTACATTATACCTATGTACCCCTAATCTGCTGCCCCTAACACCGCCGACCCCTATATTATATTTATTAACCCCTAATCTGCCCCCCACAACGTCGCCGCCAGCTACCTACAATTATTAACCCCTAATCTGCCGACCGGATCTCGCCGCTACTCTAATAAATGGATTAACCCCTAAAGCTAAATCTAACCCTAACACTAACACCCCCCTAAATTAAATATAATTTAAATCTAACAAAATAAATTAACTCTTATTATATAAATTATTCCTATTTAAAGCTAAATACTTACCTGTAAAATAAATCCTAATATAGCTACAATATAATTTATAATTATATTGTAGCTATTTTAGGATTAATATTTATTTTACAGGTAACTTTGTATTTATTTTAACCAGGTACAATAGCTATTAAATAGTTAATAACTATTTAATAGCTAAAATAGTTAAAATAATTACAAAATTACCTGTAAAATAAAAAATATTACAACAATTTTAAACTAATTACACCTACTCTAAGCCCCCAAATAAAATAACAAAGCCCCCCAAAATAAAAAAATGCCCTACCCTATTCTAAATTAAAAAAGTTCAAAGCTCTTTTACCTTACCAGCCCTGAAAAGGGCCATTTGCGGGGCATGCCCCAAAGAATTCAGCTCTTTTGCCTGTAAAAAAAACACATACAATACCCCCCCCAACATTACAACCCACCACCCACATACCCCTAATCTAACCCAAACCCCCCTTAAATAAACCTAACACTAAGCCCCTGAAGATCTCCCTACCTTGTCTTCACCAAACCGGGTCCCGATCGGTCCAGAGGAGCCTCCGAAGTCTTCATCCAAGCCCAAGCTGGGGCTAAAGAGTGACGTACATCATCCGGCTGAAGTCTGGATCCAAGTGGCAATTGAAGAAGTCCATCTTCGGGAAGAAATCTTCATCCTATCTGGGCAGAAGAGGACATCCGGACCGGCAAACATCTTCAACCAAGCCGCATCTTCTATGTTGTTCCATCCGATGACGACCGGCTCCATCTTGAAGACCTCCACCGCGGATCCCTCCTCTTCTTCCGACGACTAGACGACGAATTAAGGTTCCTTTAAGGGACGTCATCCACGATGGCGTCCCTCGAGTTCCGATTGGCTGATAGGATTCTATCAGCCAATCGGAATTAAGGTAGGAAAATTCTGATTGGCTGATGGAATCAGCCAATCAGATTCAAGTTCAATCCGATTGGCTGATCCAATCAGCCTATCAGATTGAGCTTGCATTCTATTGGCTGTTCCGAGCAGCCAATGGAATGCGAGCTCAATCTGATTGGCTGATCGGATCAGCCAATCGGATTGAACTTGATTCTTATTGGCTGATTCCATCAGCCAATCAGAATTTTCCTACCTTAATTCCGATTCGCTGATAGAATCCTATCAGCCAATCGGAATTTGAGGGACGCCATCTTGGATGACGTCCCTTAAAGGAACCTTCATTCATCGTCTAGTCGTCGGAAGAAGAGGATCTATCCGCGGTGGAGGTCTTCAAGATGGAGCCGGTCGTCATCGGATGGAACAACATAGAAGATGTTGCTTGGATGAAGATGTTTGCCTGTCCGGATGTCCTCTTCTGCCCGGATAGGATGAAGATTTCTTCCCGAATATGGACTTCTTCATTTGCTGCTTAGATCCAGACTTCAGCCGGATGATGTACGTCACTCTTCAGCCCCAGCTTGGGCTTGGATGAAGACTCCGGAGGCTCCTCTGGACTGATCGGGACCCGGTGTGGTGAAGACAAGGTAGGGAGATCTTCAGGGGCTTAGTGTTAGGTTTATATATGGGGGGTTTGGGTTAGATTAGGGGTATGTGGGTGGTGGGTTGTAATTTTGGGGGGGGGGGTATTGTATGTATTTTTTTTACAGGCAAAAGAGCTGAATTCTTTGGGGCATGCCCCGCAAATGGCCCTTTTCAGGGCTGGTAAGATAAAAGAGCTTTGAAATTTTTTCATTTAGAATAGGGTAGGGGATATTTTTATTTTGGGGGGCTTTGTTATTTTATTAGGGGGCTTAGAGTAGGTGTAATTAGTTTAAAATTGTTGTAATATTTTTCAAATGTTTGTAAATATTTTTTTATTTTTTGTAACTTAGTTATTTTTTATTTTTTGTACTTTAGTTAGTTTATTTAATTGTAGATAATTGTAGGTATTGTATTTAATTAATTTATTGATAGTGTAGTGTTAGGTTTAATTGTAGATAATTGTAGGTATTTTATTTAATTTATTTATTGATAGTGTAGTGTTAGGTTTAATTGTAACTTAGGTTAGGATTTATTTTACAAGTAATTTTGTACTTATTTTAACTAGGTAGCTATTAAATAGTAAAAAACTATTTAATAGCTATTGTACATGGTTAAAATAAATACAAAGTTGCCTGTAAAATAAATATAAATCCTAAAATAGCTACAATATAATTATAATTTATATTGCAGCTATATTAGGGTTTATTTTACAGGTAAGTATTTAGCTTTAAATAGGAATAATTTATTTAATAAGAGTTAATTTATTTTGTTAGATTTAAATTTATATTTAATTTAGGGGGGTGTTAGTGCTAGGGTTAGACTTAGCTTTAGGGGTTAATACATTTATTATAGTAGCGGTGTGGTCGGTCGGCAGATTAGGGGTTAATTATTGTAGGTAGGTGGAGGCGACGTTGGGGGCAGCAGATTAGGGGTTAATAAATATAATATAGGGGTAGGCTGTGTTAGGGGCAGCAGATTAGGGGTACATAGGGATAATGTAGGTTGCGGCGGTGTACGGAGCGGAAGATTAGGGGTTAAAAAAAATATGCAGGTGTCAGCGATAGCGGGGGCGGCAGATTAGGGGTTAATAAATATAATATAGGGGTCGGCGATGTTAGGGGCAGCAGATTAGGGGTACATAGGGATAAAATAGGTGGCGGCAATGTACGGAGCGGCAGATTAGGGGTTAAAAAATTTTAATAGAGTGGCGGCGATGTGGGGTGACCTTGGTTTAGGGGTACATAGGTAGTTTATGGGTGTTAGTGTACTTTAGAGCACAGTAGTTAAGAGCTTTATAAACCGGCGTTAGCCCAGAAAGCTCTTAACTACTGACTTTTTTCTGCGGCTGGAGTTTTGTCGTTAGATTTCTAATGCTCACTTCAGTCAAGACTCTAAATACCGGCGTATAGAAAGATCCCATTGAAAAGATAGGATACGCAAATGGCGTAGGGGGATCTGCGGTATGGCAAAGTCGCGGCTGCAAAGTGAGTGTTAGACCCTTTCCTGACTGACTCCAAATACCAGCGGGCGGTAAAAACCAGCGTTAGGAGCCTCTAACGCTGGTTTTGACGGCTACCGCCCAACTCTAAATCTAGGCCTAAGAAACTAAAGAACATACGCCTAGATTTAGAGTTTGGCAGTAGCCGTCAAAACCAGCGTTAGAGGCTCCTAACGCTGGTTTTTACCGCCCGCTGGTATTTGGAGTCAGTCAGGAAAGGGTCTAACACTCACTTTCCAGGCGCGACTTTTCCATACCGCAGATCCACCTACGCCTTTTCCATACCGCAGATCCACCTACGCCATTTGCGTATCCTATCTTTTCAATGGGATCTTTCTAACGCTGGTATTTAGAGTCATGGCTGAAGTGAGTGTTAGAAATCTAACGACAAAACTCCAGCCGCAGCAAAAAGTCAGGAGTTAAGAGCTTTCTGGGCTAACGCCAGTTCATAAAGTTCTTAACTACTGTGCTCTAAAGTACACTAAAACACATAAACTACCTATTTACCCCTAAACCGAGGTCCCCCCACATTGCCGCCACTATAATAAATATTTTAACCCCTAATCTGCCGACCGCAAACCGCCGCAACCTACGTTATCCCTATGTACCCCTAATCTGCTGCCCCTAACACCGCCGACCCCTATATTATATTTATTAACCCCTAATCTGCCGCCCCCAAAGTCGCCGCCACCTGCCTACAATTATTAACCCCTAATCTGCCGACCGGACCTCACTGCTACTCTAATAAATGTATTAACCCCTAAAGCTAAGTCTAACCCTAACACTAACACCCCCCCTAAGTTAAATATAATTTAAATCTAACGAAATAAATTAACTCTTATTAAATAAATTATTCCTATTTAAAGCTAAATACTTACCTGTAAAATAAACCCTAATACAGCTACAATATAAATTATAATTATATTGTAGCTATTTTAGGGTTTATATTTATTTTACAGGCAACTTTGTATTTATTTTAACCAGGTACAATAGCTATTAAATAGTTATTTACTATTTAATAGCTACCTAGTTAAAATAATTACAAAATTACCTGTAAAATAAATCCTAACCTAATTTACAATTAAACCTAACACTACACTATCAATAAATTAATTAAATAAAATACCTACAATTATCTACAATTAAACCTAACACTACACTAGCAATAAATAAATTAAATAAAATACCTACAAATAAATACAATAAATAAACTAACTAAAGTACAAAAAATAAAAAAGCTGTTACAAAAAATAAAAAAATTAATTACAAACATAATAAAAATATTACAACAATTTTAAGCTAATTTCACCTACTCTAAGCCCCCTAATAAAATAGCAAAGCCCCCAAAATAAAAAAATGCCCTACCCTATTCTAAAATTAAAATAGAAAAGCTCTTTTACCTTACCAGCCCTTAAAAGGGCCTTTTGCGGGGCATACCCCAAAGAATTCAGCTCTTTTGCCTGTAAAAAAAAACATACAATAACCCCCCCAACATTACAACCCACCATTCACATACCCCTAATCTAGCCCAAACCCCCCTTAAATAAACCTAACACTAAGCCCCTGAAGATCTTCCTACCTTGTCTTCACCATGCCAGGTATCACCGATCGCTCCAGGCTCCGAAATCTTCATCCAAGCCCAAGCGGGGGCTGGAGATCCATCATCCGGCTGAAGTCTTCTATCAAGCGTTGGCTGAAGAGATCCAGAAGAGGCTCCAAAGTCTTCATGCTATCCGGGCAGAAGAGTAGATCCGGTAAAAGAGCTTTTCTATTTTAATTTTAGAATAGGGTAGGGCATTTTTTTATTTTGGGGGGCTTTGTTATTTTATTAGGGGGCTTAGAGTAGGTGTAATTAGCTTAAAATTGTTGTAATATTTTTATTATGTTTGTAATTATTTTTTTTATTTTTTGTACTTTAGTTAGTTTATTTAATTGTATTTATTTGTAGGTATTTTATTTAAATTATTTATTGATAGTGTAGTGTTAGGTTTAATTGTAGATAACTGTAGGTATTTTATTTAATTAATTTATTGATAGTGTAGTGTTAGGTTTAATTGTAACTCAGGTTTGGATTTATTTTACAGGTAATTTTGTAATTATTTTAACTACGTAGCTATTAAATAGTAAATAACTATTTAATAGCTATTGTACCTGGTTAAAATAATTACAAAGTTGCCTTTAAAATAAATATAAATCCTAAAATAGCTACAATATAATTATAATTTATATTGTAGCTATATTAGGGTTTATTTTACAGGAAAGTATTTAGCTTTAAATAGGAATAATTTATTTAATAAGAGTTAATTTATTTCGTTAGATTTAAATTATATTTAACTTAGGGGGGTGTTAGGGTTAGGGTTAGACTTAGCTTTAGGGGTTAAAAAATGTATTAGAGTAGCGGTGAGGTCCGGTCAGCAGATTAGGGGTTAATACTTGAAGTTAGGTGTTGGTGATGTTAGGGAGGGCAGATTAGGGGTTAATACTATTTATTATAGGGTTAGTGAGGCGGATTAGGGGTTAATAGATTTATTATAGTAGCGGTGAGGTCCGGTCGGCAGATTAGGGGTTAATAATTGTAGGTAGGTGGAGGCGACGTTGTGGGGGGCAGATTAGGGGTTAATAAATATAATATTGGGGTCGGCGGTGTTATGGGCAGCATATTAGGGGTACATAGGGATAATGTAGGTTGCGGCGGTATACGGAGCAGCAGATTAGGGGTTAATAATAATATGCAGGGGTCAGCGATAGTGGGGGCGGCAGATTAGAGGTTAATAAGTGTAAGGTTAGGGGTGTGTAGTCTCGGGGTACATGTTAGGGTGTTAGGTGCAGACATAGGAAATGTTTCCCCATAGGAAACAATGGGGCTGCGTTAGGATCTTAACGCTGCTTTTTTGCAGGTGTTAGGTTTTTTTTCAGGTCAAACTGCCCCATTGTTTTTTAAGCTGGCCGCGTCTGTAAGCACCGTTGGTATCGAGAGGTGCAGTGGTGGTAAATTATGCTCTACGCTCCTTTTTTGGAGCCTAACGCACTGAAAATGCAGCCATTCTGTGAACTCTAAATACCAGCAGTATTTAAAAGGTGCGGGGAAAAAAAAGCATGCGTTAGCTATGCGGTTAGTTACCGACAAAACTCTAAATCTAGCCGTAAGAAACTAAAAAGACGGGAGAATGAACTCGTACGCGCAGTAACAAATGCCTATAATTCTTATTTAACCGAAAATACACAGCTGAACTGGGCTAAATATATTGCGGCACTAGGAGAGAGGGATTCACTTGCTTTACATAAGTCAACACAAAAAGACATTAGATTTTCTGCAAAATTATATAGACACGGGAATAAATCAGGGAAACTCCTAGCAAAACTTCTTAGACAGAATAAGAGCTCACAGATGCGTTAAATGTTGAAGGTCAAAAGTTAGGTCACTTGAAGACTTGGTCTAAGTTTTTTTAAATATTACACTGACTTATATACCCCTGGAATATCTCATACCATACAACGAGAGGACTTCTGGAGAAAAAATTTGCACCCTTAAGTACCACCTGATGCATTTGAACAGCTGTATTCCCCCATAACTTACTTAGAAGTAGCTAACACCATTCAAAAGTTACCATATAACAAATCATCTGGCCCAGATGCATTCCCCAATGAATTCTACAAAATGATACTTCATATTATAACACCCCATGTAACTGCCCTATTTAACTATATATATATATATATATATATATATATATATATATATATATATATATATATATATATATATATATACACAGGGCAATGAGCATACGGCTAAATTTGTAGCATCTTATATGACGTTGTTATTAAAAAAAGGGAAAGATCCGGCTATGAAGGAATCATACAGACCCATTGCTCTCATGAACTCAGACTACAAACTTCTAACTTCTATTTTAGGTCAACGGTTGCAATCGTTATTACCCATTTTTATTAACCCTGATCAAGCCGGATATGAAAAGAATAGGAACTCGAGTAAGGGGGCGGAGCCTGGATGAGCATGGTGGCAGACATGTAAAGTGTGAGCTCCTGCTGTAGTTTCAAGAAAAGTGGGTTTATAACTCTCAAAAGCTTGCAGGTCTGTTATAGGACATTAAATACCCTTTACAATAGCAGACAGCAACCAAAAATGTGATCACAAAACTGCAAATAAAGGAATTCAAGCTGGAAAAAGATCTTACAAGCTGCAGGGAAACAAGAAAAAGGAGCTACTCAGAAATGGAGACAGAAAAATCATCTCAGCTTAAACAACATAACAACAAGTAACCTGATATATCTCCACTAGAAGTCCGGTAAGCAAATAACCAATATACATGCTTAAGGATGATAAGAATATAAGAGTTATAAAACTTTATATAGCCATGTGGGGATAATCAAAGATGGCTACTGGACAGGATTCCTAGCTAGCTGCTGAATATAACACAATGACTAACAATCTAGTTTAAATAGTGCAAAGGGAAATCGATACACAAATAAACCAGGGAGGTTTTAGCACTACATACAGTGATATTTAAGACTGAGGGAAATAAATACTAAGATAAAGCAAGTGTGAAGAATTCAGTTCATAATCTTAACACTAGTGATGTCGCGAACCTAAAATTTTGGGTTCGCGAACGGCGAATGCGAACTTCCACAACTGTTTGCGAACGGGCGAACCAGATGAACCGCCATAGACTTCAATAGGCAGGTGAATTTTAAAACCCACAGGGACTCTTTCTGGCCACAATATTGATGTAAAAGTTGTTTCAAGGGGACTAACACCTGGACTGTGGCATGCCGGAGGGGGATCCATGGCAAAACTCCCATGGAAAATTACATAGTTGATGAGTCTGGTTTTAATCCACAAAGGGCATAAATCACCTAACATTTCTAAATTGTTTGGAATAATGTGCTTTAAAACATCAGGTATGATGTTGTATTGATCAGGTAGTGTAAAGGTTACGCCCGCTTCACAATGACAGACCAAACTCCCCATTTAACGCATCACAAACAGCCGCAAACAGTACATTTGCACAAGTGCAAACTCCCCATTTGCACAAGGTTGAATACCAAGCTAGCCATGTCCCGTTCCTTGTCCCCACTGATGTCATTGAAGGTCTCTTCCTCCACCCAGCCACATACAACACCAAAGGTCCCCGAAAGGTGACAACAAGCCCCTGGGATGCCTGCTGTGTTTGGTCTTCCAGCTCCTCAAAGCCACCTTCCTCCTCTGACTCCTCTTCTTCAGACTCCTCTCTCTGCATTGCCTCTATCTGCATTATTATAAGGTGTGTTAAGTAGTACTATTCCTATCAGTTTAATCCCTGTTACGTCCCCTATCAGGGGACGTGTATAAGGCATCGATTTTAGGAACCGGGAGATGGAAAAAGATGCTTGGTCGGTCCTCCTACTTCAAATTTGGGGCACTGCTCGTGTAATCTAATGTGCCAAGAGATAGGAGTGGTGTGTTAAGTAGTACTATTCTTATCAGTTTAATCCCTGTTACGTCCCCTATCAGGGGACGTGTATATGGCATCGATTTTAGGAACCGGGAGATGAAAAAGGATGCTTGGTCGGTCCTCCTACTTCAAATTTGGGGCACTGCGCGTGCAATCTAATGTGCCACCAGATAGGAGTGATGTGTTAAGTAGTACTATTCTTATCAGTTTAATCCCTGTTACATCCCCTATCAGTGATGTTTTTTTTTAAATGTAAACTACTGTTACACCAGATATGAGTTGCACTGGTGTGACACTGTGCCCTGGCAGGCAGGCACTGAAACGCATACATGTGAAGGAAACTGACTGCTATTATTTCACAGTCAAAAAGTGTTGTTTTTTTTAATTGTACACTACTGGTACACCAGATATGAGTTGCACTGGGGTGACACTTTGCCCTGGCAGGCATTGAAACGCACACGTGTGAAGGAAACTGACTGCTATTATTTCACAGTCAAAAAAGTGTTGTTTTTTTTAAAATGTACACTACTGTTACACCAGATATGACTTGCACTGGGGTGACACTGTGCCCTGGCAGGCAGGCACTGAAACGCACACGTGTGAAGGAAACTGACTGCTATTATTTAACACAGTCAAAAAAGTGTTGTTTTTTTTAAATGTACACTACTGTTACACCAGATATGAGTTGCACTGGGGTGACACTGTGCCCTGGCAGGCAGGCACTGAAATGCACACGTGTGAAGGAAACTGACTGCTATTATTTAACACAGTCAAAAAAGTGTTGTTTTTTTTTTTAAATGTACACTACTGTTACAACAGATATGAGTTGCGCTGGGGTGACACTGTGCCCTGGCAGGCACTGAAACGCACACGTATTAAGGAAACTGACTGCTATTATTTAACACAGTCAAAAAAGTGTTGTTTTTTTTAAATGTACACTACTGTTACACCAGATATGAGTTGCACTGGGGTGACACTGTGCCCTGGCTGGCAGGCAGGTACTGAAACGCACACGTGTGAAGGAAACTGACTGCTATTATTTAACACTGTCAAAAAAGTTTTTTTTTTTTTTAAATGTACACTACTGTTACACCAGATATGAGTTGCACTGGGGTGACACTGTGCCCTGGCAGGCAGGCACTGAAATGCACATGTGTGAATGAAACTGACTGCTATTATTTAACACAGTCAAAAAAGTTTTTTTTTTTTTTTAAATGTACACTACTGTTACACCAGATATGAGTTGCACTGGGGTGACACTGTGCCCTGGCAGGCAGGCACTGAAACGCACACGTGTGAAGGAAACTGACTGCTATTATTTAACACAGTCAAAAAAGTGTTGTTTTTTTTAAATGTACACTACTGTTACACCAGATATGAGTTGCACTGAGGTGACACTGTGCCCTGGCAGACAGGCACTGAAACGCACACGTGTGAAGGAAACTGACTGCTATTATTTAACACAGTCAAAAAAGTGTTTTTTTTTTTTTTTTAAATCTATACTACTGTTATACCACATATGAGTTGCACTGGGGTGACACTGTGCTCTGGCAGGCACTGAAACGCACACGTGTGAAGGAAACTGACTGCTATTATTTAACACAGTAAAAAAAACTGTTGTTTTTTTTTTAAATGTACACTACTGTTACACCAGATATGAGTTGCACTGGGGTGACACTGTGCCCTGGCAGGCAGCCACTGAAACGCACACGTGTGAAGGAAACTGACTGCTATTATTTAACACAGCCAAAAAATGTTTTTTTTTTTAAATTTACACTACTGTTACACCAGATATGAGTTGCACTGGGGTGACGCTGTGCCCTGGCAGGCACTGAAACGCACACGTGTGAAGGAAACTGACTGCTATTATTTAACACAGTCAAAAAAGTGTTGTTTTTTTTTTAATTTACACTACTGTTACACCAGATATGAGTTGCACTGGGGTGACACTGTGCCCTGGCAGGCAGGCACTGAAACGCACACGTGTGAAGTAAACTGACTGCTATTATTTAACACAGTCAAAAAACTGTTGTTTTTTTTTAAATGTACACTACTGTTACACCAGATATGAGTGGTGGCGTTGGGCAAGTGGGCACAGTATACGCTGTGAGCCTGACACACACGCTGGCAGGCAGGCAACTGCAATTAGATTACACAGAAAAAAAAAAAAGCAGACTGATGTTCTAGCCCTAAAAAGGGCTTTTTGGGGTGCTGTCCTTACAGCAGAGATCAGATGAGTCATTCAGGACTGTAGTGGACACTGAATACACTAGCCTAGCTATCGATTTCACTATTAAATCAGCAGCAGCTACACTGTCCCTCCTCTCACTAAGAATGCAGCTTCCAAATGAATCTAAAATGGATGCTGTCCAGGAGGTAGGAGGGTCTTGGAGGGAGGGTCTGCTGCTGATTTGCTGGAATGTGTCTGCTGATTGTGAGGTACAGGGTCAAAGTTTTACTCAATGATGACGAATAGGGGGCAGATCGAGCATCTCATATGTTCACTCGCCGCAGTGAACGCGAACAAGCTATGTTCGCCGGCGAACTATTCGCGACATCACTACTTAACACAGCAGAGAAAAAAAACAATGACAGTTTGCACTTCTTTCTCCCTCATAACTCTTCCCAGGCTACAATATCAGCTAAAGGCAACAGAGATTACAACAGGTCTATGTATAAACTTTTTTTAAAAAAAACGAAAAAAGCTACAGCATTTAAATTTTAATGAAGATACAGATTGAGATAACTGCTGTATTTGCCCTCATTAACTAAAATCTGCTATCTGCATTGTTTGAACTCTGTTGACTCTGCATTAACATACAAAAGCAAAGGCAGCACAGTTTCTCTAGCACTAGCAATATTCATTGCAACATGGCAACTAAAATACAAAATAAATTAACAACACCAGGTAAATCTGCTGCAGCAAATCTTTTCTTCAAATCATCTAAAAGTGATAAAATAAAGGAAATGGAGCCTAACACACAAGATGAGGAGTTATAACAGGAACTAGAACCTCAGCAACATGATGGTGACATTCCTGCTACTAAAGGGGACTTAAGGAACCTAGGGGCCTAGTTATCAAGCCGTCAACCTCAAATACGCTGGAATTCCGCAGCCTATTTGTGGCGAGGCTGATTCGCCTTAGTTATCAAAGGCTAGAGACCGGCAAAAGTAGAATTTTGTGACGTAAACTTCGATCCGCCGGACTCAGTCCGACACAGATCAAATCTTACGTCACTCCAGATGTTCTGCACACAAGTTTGGCACAATCTGACTACTTTTGCTAGTTATCAAAAAACTAGCAGGTACGCTCAGCACTTTTACAGCCCCGCGTACCTGGTTTTCAAACCGCCACCCTGGAGGCGGCGGATCCCATAGGAATCAATGGGAGTCTGACCACAGCGAAAGTACAAGTTCGCTGCTGACAAGACATCCCATTGATTCCTATGGGAGCTGTCTACACCTAACACCCTAACATGTACCCCGAGTCTAAACACCCCTAATCTGTCCCCCCCTACACTGCAGCAACTAAATAAAGTGTTTAACCCCTAAACCGCCGCTCCCGGAGCCCACCGCAAGCTACGCTATACATATTAACCCCTAAACCGCCGCTACCGGAGCCCACCGCAACTATAATAAATGTCTTAACCCCTAAACCGCCGCTCCCGGAGTCCACCGCCACCTACATTATACCTAGTAACCCCTATCCTGCCCCCTATACCGCCGCCCTCTATAATAAAGTTATTAACCCCTATCCTGCTGATCCCGCACCTCGCCACAAATAAATAAATAGTTTAACCCCTAAACCGCCGCTCCCTGAACCCGCCGCAACCTATATTAAATTTATTAACCCCTATCCTGCCCCCCTACACCGTCGCCACCTATAATAAATTTATTAACCCCTATCCTGCCCCCCACTACACCGCCGACACTGTAATTAAATTATTAACCCCTAAACCTAAGTCTAACACTAACCCTAACACCCCCCTAACTTAAATATTAATTAAATAAATCTAAATAATATTTCTCTTATTAACATACGGCTAGATTTAGAGTTTTGTCGGTAACGACCCGCATATCTAACGCTGGCTTTTTTCTGGCCGCACCTTTAAAATAACTCTGGTATTGAGAGTCCACAGAATGGCTGCGTTAGGCTCCAAAAAAGGAGCGTAGAGCATATTTAACGCAACTTCAACTCTAGATACCAGAGTTGCTTACGGACGCGGTCAGCCTCAAAAACGTGCTCGTGCACGATTCCCCCATAGGAAACAATGGGGCTGTTTGAGCTGAAAAAAAACCTAACACCTGCAAAAAAGCCGCTTTCAGCTCCTAACGCAGCCCCATTGTTTCCAATGGGGAAACACTTCCTACGTCTGCACCTAACACTCTAACATGTACCCCGAGTCTAAACACCCCTAACCTTACACTTATTAACCCCTATTCTGCCGCCCCCGCTATCGCTGACCCCTGCATATTATTATTAACCCCTAATCTGCCGCTCCGTAAACCGTCGCTACTTACATTATCCCTATGTACCCCTAATCTGCTGCCCCTAACACCGCCGACCCCTATATTATATTTATTAACCCCTAATCTGCCCCCCACAACGTCGCCTCCACCTGCCTACACTTATTAACCCCGAATCTGCCAAGCGGACCGCACCGCTATTATTATAAAGTTATTAACCCCTAATCCGCCTCACTAACCCTATAATAAATAGTATTAACCCCTAATCTGCCCTCCCTAACATCGCCGACACCTAACTTCAATTATTAACCCCTAATCTGCCGACTGGAGCTCACCGCTACTCTAATAAATGTATTAACCCCTAAAGCTAAGTCTAACCCTAACACTAACACCCCCCTAAATTAAATATAATTTTAATCTAACGAAATTAATTAACTCTTATTAAATAAATTATTCCTATTTAAAGCTAAATACTTACTTGTAAAATAAATCCTAATATAGCTACAATATAAATTATATTTATATTATAGCTATTTTAGGATTAATATTTATTTTACAGGTAACTTTGTATTTATTTTAACCAGGTACAATAGCTATTAAATAGTTAAGAGCTATTTAATAGCTAAAATAGTTAAAACAATTACAAATTTACCTGTAAAATAAATCCTAACCTAAGTTACAATTAAACCTAACACTACACTATCAATAAATTAATTAAATAAAATACCTATAATTATCTACAATTAAACCTAGCACTACACTAACAATAAATAAATTAAATACAATTCCTACAAATAAATACAATGAAATAAACTAACTAAAGTACAAAAAATAAAAAAGAACTAAGTTACAAAAAATAAAAAAAATATTTACAAACATTAGAAATATATTACAACAATTTTAAACTAATTACACCTACTCTAAGCCCCCTAATAAAATAACAAAGCCCCCCAAAATAAAAAAATGCCCTACCCTATTCTAAATTACTAAAGTTCAAAGCTCTTTTACCTTACCAGCCCTGAACAGGGCCCTTTGCGGGGCATGCCCCAAGAAGTTCAGCTCTTTTGCCTGTAAAAAAAAAATACAATAGCCCCCCCCCAACATTACAACCCACCACCCACATACCCCTAATCTAATCCAAACCCCCCTTAAATAAACCTAACACTAAGCCCCTGAAGATCTCCCTACCTTGAGTCGTCTTCACCCAGCTGAGCCAAATTCTTCATCCAAGCGGAGCAAGAAGAGGTCCTCCATCCGGTAGAAGTCTTCATCCAAGCGGGGCAGAAGAGGTCTTCCATCCGATTGAAGTCTTCATCCAAGAGGCATCTTCTATCGTCATCCATCCGGAGCGGAGCGGCAGCATCCTGAAGACCTCCGACGCGGAACATCCATCTTGGCCGATGACTGAACGACATATGACGGTTCCTTTAAATGATGTCATCCAAGATGGCGTCCCTCAAATTCCGATTGGCTGATAGGATTCTATCAGCCAATCAGAATTAAGGTAGGAATATTCTGATTGGCTGATGGAATCAGCCAATCAGAATCAAGTTCAATCCGATTGGCTGATCCAATCAGCCAATCAGATTGAGCTCGCATTCTATTTGCTGATCGGAACAGCCAATAGAATGCGAGCTCAATCTGATTGGCTGATTGGATCAGCCAATCGAATTGAACTTGATTCTGATTGGCTGATTCCATCAGCCAATCAGAATATTCCTACCTTAATTCCGATTGGCTGATAGAATCCTATCAGCCAATTGGAATTCGAGGGACGCCATTTTGGATGACGTCATTTAAAGGAACCATCATTCGTCGTTCAGTCGTCGGCCAGGATGGATGTTCCGCGTCGGAGGTCTTCAGGATGCTGCTGCTCCGCTCCAGATGGATGACGATAGAAGATGCCTCTTGGATGAAGACTTCAATCGGATGGAAGACCTCTTCTGCCCCGCTTGGATGAAGACTTCTACCGGATGGAGGACCTCTTCTTGCTACGCTTGGATGAAGAATTTGGCTCGGCTGGGTGAAGACGACTCAAGGTTGGGAGATCTTCAGGGGCTTAGTGTTAGGTTTATTTAAGGGGGGTTTGGGTTAGATTAGGGGTATGTGGGTGGTGGGTTGTAATGTTGGGGGGGTATTGTATGTTTTTTTTACAGGCAAAAGAGCTGAACTTCTTGGGGCATGCCCCGCAAAGGGCCCTGTTCAGGGTTGGTAAGGTAAAAGAGCTTTGAACTGTAGTAATTTAGAATAGGGTACGGCATTTTTTTATTTTGGGGGGCTTTGTTATTTTATTAGGGGGCTTAGAGTAGGTGTAATTAGTTTAAAATTGATGTAATATATTTCTAATGTTTGTAAATATTTTTTTATTTTTGTAACTTAGTTCTTTTTTATTTTTTGTACTTTAGTTAGTTTATTTTATTGTATTTATTTGTAGGAATTGTATTTAATTTATTTATTGATAGTGTAGTGTTAGGTTTTATTGTAGATAATTATAGGTATTTTATTTAATTAATTTATTGATAGTGTAGTGTTAGGTTTAATTGTAACTTAGGTTAGGATTTATTTTATAGGTAAATTTGTAATTATTTTAACTATTTTAGCTATTAAATAGTTCTTAACTATGTAATAGCTATTGTACCTGGTTAAAATAAATACAAAGTTACCTGTAAAATAAATATTAATCCTAAAATAGCTGTAATATAATTATAATTTATATTGTAGCTATATTAGGATTTATTTTACAGGTAAGTATTTAGCTTTAAATAGGAATAATTTATTTAATAAGAGTTAATTAATTTCGTTAGATTAAAATTATATTTAATTTAGGGGGGTGTTAGGGTTAGGGTTAGACTTAGCTTTAGGGGTTAATACATTTATTAGAATACCGGTGAGCTCCAGTCGGCAGATTAGGGGTTAATAATTGAAGTTAGGTGTCGCCGATGTTAGGGAGGGCAGATTAGGGGTTAATACTATTTATTATAGGGTTAGTGAGGCGGATTAGGGGTTAATAACTTTATTATAGTAGCGGTGCGGTCCGCTCGGCAGATTAGGGGTTAATAAGTGTATACAGGTGGAGGCGACGTTGAGGGGGGGCAGATTAGGGGTTAATAAATATAATATAGGGGTCGGCGGTGTTAGGGGCAGCAGATTAGGGGTACATAAGGATAACGTAGGTGGCGGCGCTTTGCGGTCGGCAGATTAGGGGTTAATTATTGTAGGTAGCTGGCGGCGACGATGTGGGGGGCAGGTTAGGGGTTAATAAATATAATATAGGGGTCGGCGGTGTTAGGGGCAGCAGATTAGGGGTACATAAGTATAACGTAGGTGGCGGTCGGCAGATTAGGGGTTAAAAAAATTTATTTGAGTGTCGGCGATGCGGGGGGGGCCTCGGTTTAGGGGTACATAGGTAGTTTATGGGTGTTAGTGTACTTTAGAGTACAGTAGTTAAGAGCTTTATGAACTGGCGTTAGCCCAGAAAGCTCTTAACTACTGACTTTTTTCTGCGGCTGGAGTTTTGTCGTTAGAATTCTAACGCTCACTTCAGACACGACTCTAAATACCGGAGTTAGAAAGATCCCATTGAAAAGATAGGATACACAATTGACGTAAGGGGATCTGCGGTATGGAAAAGTCGCAGCTGAAAAGTGAGCGTTAGACCCTTTTTTGAATGACTCCAAATACCAGCTCCTAACGCTGGTTTTCACGGCTACCGCCAAACTCCAAATCTAGGCCCTAGGATTTATATTTATTTTACAGGTAACTTTGTATTTATTTTAGCTAGTTAGAATAGTTATTAAATAGTTATTAACTATTTAATAACTTACCTAGCTAAAAGAAATACAAAATTACCTGTAAAATAAATCTAAGTTACAATTAAACCTAACACTACACTATCATTAAATTAATTAAATAAATTAACTAAAAATAACTACAATTAAATACAATTACATAAACTAACTAAAGTACAAAAAATAAAAAAGCTAAGTTACAAAAAATAAAAAAAAAACAAGTTACAAACATTTTAAAAATATTACAACAATTTTAAGCTACTTACACCTAATCTAAGCCCCTAATAAAATAACAAACCCCCCCAAAATAAAAAATGCCCTACCCTAGTCTAAATTAAAAAAAGTTCAAAGCTCTTTTACCTTACCAGCCCTTAAAAGGACCTTTTGTGGGGCATGCCCTAAAGAATTCAGCTCTTTTGCCTGTAAAAGAAAAATACAGCCCCCCCAACATTAAAACCCACCACCCACATACCCCTAACCTAACCCAAACCCCCCTTAAAATAACCTAACACTAATCCCCTGAAGATCATCCTACCTTGAGTCGTCTTCACTCAGCTGAGCAGCGATGGACCCGAAGTGGACAATAGAATGCGAGCTCAATCTGATTGGCTGATTGGATCAGCCAATCGGATTGAACTTGAATCTGATTTGCTGATTCAATCAGCCAATCAGATTTTCCCTACCTTAATTCCGATTGGCTGATAGAATCCTATCAGCCAATCGGAATTGAAGGGACGCCATCTTGGATGACTTCCCTTAAAGGAGCCTTCATTCGTCGGTAGTCCGTCGGTAAAGAAGGATGTTCCGCGTCGGCGGGATGAAGATTGAAGACCCGGCTTGGAAGATGACATCGCCCGGATAGAAGACTTCTTCAGCGCCTCTTGGAAGATGACATCACCCGGATCGAAGACTTCTTCAGCGCCGCTTGGAGGATCACTTCATCGGATGGAAGATTTCTTCAGCGCCGCTTGGAGGATAACTTCTTCCGCTCCGGATGTCCACTTCGGTTCCATCGATGCTCGGCTGAGTGAAGACGACTCAAGGTAGGATGATCTTCAGGGGATTAGTGTTAGGTTATTTTAAGGGGGGTTTGGGTTAGATTTGGGGTATGTGGGTGGTGGGTTTTAATGTTGGGGGGGGGTTGTATTTTTCTTTTACAGGCAAAAGAGCTGAATTCTTTGGGGCATGACCCACAAAAGGTCCTTTTAAGGGCTGGTAAGGTAAAAGAGCTTTGAACTTTTTAATTTAGAATAGGGTAGGGCATTTTTTTATTTTGGGGGGGTTTGTTATTTTATTAGGGGGCTTAGATTAGGTGCAAGTAGCTTAAAATTGTTGTAATATTTGTAAAATGTTTGTAACTTATTTTTTTTATTTTTTGTAACTTAGATTTTTTTATTTTTTGTACTTTAGTTAGTTGATGTAATTGTATTTAATTGTAGTTATTTGTAGTTAATTTATTTAATTAATGTAATGATAGTGTAGTGTTAGGTTTAATTGTAACTTAGGTTAGGATTTATTTTACAGGAATTTTTTGTATTTCTTTTAGCTAGGTAAGCTATTAAATAGTTAATAACTATTTAATGACTATTCTAACTAGCTAAAATAAATACAAAGTTACCTGTAAAATAAATATAAATCCTAAAATAGCTACAATGTAATTATTAATTATATTGTAGCTATTTTAGGCCTAGATTTAGAGTTGGGCGGTAGCCGTCAAAACCAGCGTTAGAGGCTCCTAACGCTGGTTTTGGGCTACCGCCGGTATTTAGAGTCAGTCAGGAAAGGGTCTAACGCTCACTTTCCAGCTGCGACTTTTCCATACCGCAGATCCCCTTACGTCAATTGCGTATCCTATCTTTTCAATGGGATCTTTCTAACGCCGGTATAGTCGTGTCTGAAGTGAGCGTTAGAAATCTAAAGACAAAACTCCAGCCGCAGACAAAAGTCAGTAGTTAAGAGCTTTCTGGGCTAACGCTGGTTTATAAAACTCTTAACTACTGTGCTCTAAAGTACACTAACACCCATAAACTACCTATGTACCCCTAAACTGAGGTCCCCCCACATTGCCACCATTATATTTAAATTTTTTAAACCCCTAATCTTCCGCTCCGTACACTGCCGCCAACTACATTATCCCTATGTACCCCTAATCTGCTGCCCCTAACATCACCGACCCCTATATTATATTTATTAACCCCTAATCTGCCGCCCCCGCTATCGCTGACCCTTGCATATTATTATTAACCCCTAATCTGCCGCTCCGTACACCACCGCCACCTACATTATAGCTATGTACCCCTAATCTGTTGCCCCTAACACCGCCAACCCCTATATTATATTTATTAACCCCTAATCTGCCCCCCTCAACGTCGCCTCCACCTGCCTACACTACAATTAAACCTAACACTACACTATCAATAAATTAATTAAATAAAATACCTACAATACCTACAATTAAACCTAACACTACACTATCAATAAATTAATTAAATACAATATCTACAAATAAATACAATGAAATAAACTAACTAAAGTACAAAAAATAAAAAAGAACTAAGTTACAAAAAATAAAAAAATATTTACAAACATCAGAAAAATATTACAACAATTTTAAACTAATTACACCTACTCTAAGCCCCCAAATAAAATAACAAAGGCCCCAAAATAAAAAAATGCCCTACCCTATTCTAAATTACAAAAGTTCAAAGCTCTTTTACCTTACCAGCCCTTAAAAGGACCTTTTGTGGGGCATGCCCCAAAGAATTCAGCTCTTTTGCCTGTAAAAAAAAACATACAATACCCCCCCCCAACATTACAACCCACCACCCACATACTCCTAATCTAACCCAAACCCCCCTTAAATAAACCTAACACTAAGCCCCTGAAGATCTTCCTACCTTATCTTCACCTCGCCGGGTATCACCGATAGGTCCTGGCTCCGAAATCTTCATCCAACCCAAGCGGGGGCTAGACATCCATCATCCGGCGGCTGAAGAGGTCCAGAAGAGGCTCCAATGTCTTCATCCTATCCGGGAAGAAGAGGCGATCCAGACCGGCAACCATCTTGATCCAAGCGGCATCTTTTATCTTCATCCGATGAGGAACGGCTCCATCGTGAAGACCTCCAGCGCGGATTAATCTTCTTCCTCCGACGTCCAACTGAAGAATGACGGTTCCTTTAAGGGACGCCATCCAAGATGGCGTCCCTCGAATTCCGATTGGCTGATAGGATTCTATCAGCCAATCGGAATTAAGGTAGGAAAATTCTGATTGGCTGATGGAATCAGCCAATCAGATTGAGCTTGCATTCTATTGGCTGATTGGAACAGCCAATAGAATGCAAGCTCAATCTGATTGGCTGATCGGATCAGCCAATCGTATTGAACTTGATTCTGATTGGCTGATTCCATCAGCCAATCAGAATTTTCCTACCTTAATTTCGATTGGCTGATAGAATCCTTGGATGACGTCCCTTAAAGGAACCGTCATTCTTCAGTTGGACGTCGGAGGAAGAAGATTGATCCGCACTGGAGGTCTTCACGATGGAGCCGTTCCTCATCGGATGAAGATAGAAGATGCCGCTTGGATCAAGATGGTTGCTGGTCTGGATCGCCTCTTCTTCCCGGATAGGATGAAGACTTTGGAGCCTCTTCTGGACCTCTTTAGCCGCCGGATGATGGATGTCTAGCCCCCGCTTGGGTTGGATGAAGATTTCGGAGCCAGGACTGATCGGTGATACCCGGCGAGGTGAAGATAAGGTAGGAAGATCTTCAGGGGCTTAGTGTTAGGTTTATTTAAGGGGGGTTTGGGTTAGATTAGGGGTATGTGGGTGGTGGGTTGTAATGTTGGGGGGGGGTATTGTATGTTCTTTTTTACAGGCAAAAGAGCTGAATTCTTTGGGGCATGCCCCACAAAAGGTCCTTTTAAGGGCTGGTAAGGTAAAAGAGCTTTGAACTTTTGTAATTTAGAATAGGGTAGGGCATTTTTTTATTTTGAGGGGCTTTGTTATTTTATTAGGGGGCTTAGAGTAGGTGTAATTAGTTTAAAATTGTTGTAATATTTTTCTGATGTTTGTAAATATTTTTTTATTTTTTGTAACTTATTTATTTTTTATTTTTTGTACTTTAGTTAGTTTATTTCATTGTATTTATTTGTAGATATTGTATTTAATTAATTTATTGATAGTGTAGTGTTAGATTTAATTGTAACTTAGGTTAGGATTTATTTTACATGTAATTTTGTAATTATTTTAACTATTTTAGCTATTAAATAGTTCTTAACTATTTAATAGCTATTATACCTGGTTAAAATAATTACAAAGTTACCTGTAAAATAAATATAAATCCTAAAATAGCTATAATATAATTATAATTTATATTGTAGCTATATTAGGGTTTATTTTACAGGTAAGTATTTAGCTTTAAATAGGAATAATTTATTTAATAAGAGTTAATTTATTTCGTTAGATTTAAATTATATTTAACTTAGGGGGGTGTTAGTGTTAGGGTTAGACTTAGCTTTAGGGGTTAATAAATTTATTACAGTAGCGGCGAGATTTGGTCGGCAGATTAGGGGTTAATAATTGAAGTTAGGTGTTTGCGATGTTAGGGAGGGCAGATTAGGGGTTAATACTATTTATTATAGGGTTATTGAGGCGGATTAGGGGTTAATAACTTTATTATAGTAGCGGTGCGGTCCGCTCGGCAGATTAGGGGTTAATAAGTGTAGGCAGGTGGAGGCGACGTTGAGGGGGGCAGATTAGGGGTTAATAAATATAATATAGGGGTCGGCGGTGTTAGGGGCAGCAGATTAGGGGTACATAAGGATAACGTAGGTGGCGGCGCTTTGCGGTCAGCAGATTATGGGTTAATTATTGTAGGTAACTGGTGGCGATGTTGTGGGGGGCAGATTAGGGGTTAATTAATATAATATAGGGGTTGGCTGTGTTAGGGGCAGCAGATTAGGGGTACATAGGGATAATGTAAGTAGCGGCGGTTTACGGAACGGCAGATTAGGGGTTAAAAAAAATATGCAGGTGTCAGCAATAGCGGGGGCGGCAGATTAGAGGTTAATAAGTGTAAGGTTAGGGGTGTTTAGACTCGGGGTACATGTTAGGGTGTTAGGTGCAGACGTAGGAAGTGTTTCCCCATAGAAAACAATGGGGCTGCGTTAGGAGCTGAACGCGGCTTTTTTGCAGGTGTTAGGTTTTTTTTCAGCTCAAACAGCCCCATTATTTTCTATGGGGGAATCGTGCACAAGCACGTTTTTGAAGCTGGCCGCATCCGTAAGCACCGCTGGTATCGAGAGTTGCAGTGGCGTTAAATTATGCTCTACGCTCCCTTTTTGGAGCCTAACGCACTGTAAACCCAGCCATTCTGTGAACTCTAAATACCAGCGGTATTTAAAAGGTGCGTGGGAAAAAAAACATGCATAGCTAACGCACCCCTTTGGCCACAGAACTCTAAATCTAGGCGTTAGGGTTTATTTTACAGGTAAGTATTTAGTTTTAAATAGGAATAATTTATTAAAGTATAGTGTAGTGTTAGGTGTAATTGTAACTAAGGTTAGTTTTTAGTTTACAGGTACATTTCTCTTTATTTTAGCTAGGTAAGCTATTAAATAGTTAATAACTATTTAAAAGCTATTGTACCTAGTTAAAATAAATTGAAAGTTACCTGTAAAATAAAAATAAATCGTAAGATAGCTACAATATAATTATTATTTATATTGTAGCTATATTAGGGTTTATTTTAAAGGTAAGTATTTAGTTTTAAATAGGATTAACTTAGGCCTAGATTTAGAGTTCGGCGGTAGCCGTCAAAACCAGCGTTAGAGGCTACTAACGCTTGTTTTTTATGGACTCCGGTATTTAGAGTTTAGTTACAGACACTCAAAAATCAGCCAACGCACAAATCTCTACCGACAGCTCAGACCCAGTAGTTAACATCTACCGACAAAATAAACATCCACGAATCACAAAACAAATATTACACAAAGTACACTTACACTCATACAAACACTACACTATATTTATTTTTCAGATTTAATAATTTTTTATCCAAATAGAAAGGATCAAAGTTGCGAGATCTCGGGTGTTAGAAAAAAACCAACACAAATCGATTTTGCCATTGAGTTACATTGACACACGGGAAAAGACCCTCATATAGCTACATCTAACTAATAATATTATCACAAACATACACTCATCGATGCATACAAAAAATATACACCACATTACATACACAAACAAGTTATTTATTACAAAATGAACACGATTTAGCTACTTTTTCACACAAGCTCATGACGTCACTCACTTTACGAGGAAAACCAGTCTTTGAAAAAAAAATTACAAAAATTTGGAGCCTCCATTGACTTCTATGGGGAAGACGTGCTCGTGCACGCGACAGACAGATTTCCCTAACGCACGCAAATAGCGTAGCCAAAAAAACTCCAAATACCAGCGCTAGAAATAGGAAAAAAATACATGCTTTTCTGTGTTAGACCCAGCTATGACAAATAGATCAAGAAATGCCTATTTCCCTATGGTGGACTTATGGATTTTACTTATTGAATATTCACAACAGCATTAAATTGTTTCATACTTTTACATTACATCAACTACAAATCAACATCACTAGTAACAAACATTTTAAAAAAAAAATCACATTTAAACGGACACAAAAATAATTACAACATTTCAGGATTCACAAACAGTACACAATGGGAAACACCTCTCATATACCTTTATTATTGCATTTCATTTATTTAACTCATATGTTTGCAGCAACAGCATATCTACATAGGCTTAACACATGATCAGTCATGGATGCACATACATTACTTTTAGCATTCACTCATACATGTGCATTCAAATGATGGGGGAAAAACACATTACATTCTCTCTAGGAATCACAAAACAGAACATATGGATTTTACTGTACTTTTAACATCATGATTCCATCACAATAAACCATTAGGAATTACGTACAAGAAGAACATCATTACACTAGATTACAGATGTCACTTTATAGGAAGGAACAACAATGCCAGACCGCTATATAGAAGTCAGCATATGTGGGACACAATCACAATATATACGTATATGTACATAACACGCATCACCCATCACGCAACCACAAAGCACACATTTATATTTTATTCAGCACACAATAACAATGTAGTCAAATACAACAACACAATGAGGATTTCAGAACTACATAGGCAGGTTAATAATATGATGACGTCATTAGAAGATTCAACCATACACATTACAGATTCACGACTGTACCGCCTCTTTCAGAAATTTACCAATCAATACTACAATACAACATATACGTAAACAACAGTTTGGAACAGCATTATTAGGGCGATTTGAATGGGACAATTAATAAATATTGTCAGCTTGCAAATCACTTATATATATATAATACTACAGATGACAGCCGGAAGTTATTCAGTATTAGTGCCATTTTAATGGGACGCATACAATATTGACATCTCGGCAATCACTTATATATACAATACTACAGATGACAGCCAGAAGTTCTTCAGTATTAGGGCGATTTTAATGGGACGCATACAATATTGACATCTCGGCAATCACTTATATATATAATACTACAGATGACAGCCGGAAGTTATTCAGTATTAGTGCCATTTTAATGGGACGCATACAATATTGAAAGCTCGGCAATCACTTATATATACAATACTACAGATGACAGCCGGAAGTTATTCAGAATTAGTGCCATTTTAATGGGACGCATACAATATTGACATCTCGGCAATCAATTATATATACAATAATACAGATGGCAGATGGGAAGTTCGGAATTATTATTGCGATTTTAAAGGAACGCATACAATATTGACATCTCGACAATCACTTATATATACAATACTACAGATGACAGCCGGAAGTTCTTCAGCATTAGTGCGATTTTAAAGGGACGCATACAATATTGACAGCTCGGCAATCACTTATATATACAATACTACAGATGGCAGACGGGAAGTTCTGAATTATTATGGCGATTTTAAAGGGACGCATACAATATTGACAGCTCGGCAATCACTTATATATACAATACTACAGATGGCAGACGGGAAGTTCTGAATTATTATTGCGATTTTAAAGGGACGCATACAATATTGACATCTCGGCAATCACTTATATATACAATGCTACAAATAGCAGACGGGAAGTTCTGAATTATTATTGCGATTTGAAAGGGACGCATACAATATTGACAGCTCGGCAATCACTTATATATACAATACTACAGATGGCAGATGTTACTTTATCGTTTACAAACAATGTTGCAGCAACATTGATCGATCACATTCGATGCACATTATACACGACTATGCACTTTCATTCATGTTTGCCTGGACGTGTGCTTGTTACTATAAGATCGCGTTGAATAAATATTGATTACGCATATGATCAAACATTACAAACATGCACTGTATGTGTGATATTTGACACTTTCACATTGAGATTCATTGGGGGAAAACAACATTTCAGCAAACACCCAAAAAACGCCCACTGTGAAAGCATTCGCGCTGCTCACATACAAACAAGTGAATACAATTAGCAATCATTACAAACTCACTACCAGTGGACTAATTGTACTATAAATCCCCCAAACAACATGGCCAAAGCATCCCTTGTGATCCACATCAGATCAATTTGCATACTTTGTTACGCCTTGCTCTGCTGTTTTGAAAGATGGATGATGACGATATGGTAGACGTTGCTGGTGCTGCTATTGGCGAACTAGCTGTTGATAGAATCAGGCAGCCTCGGCGTCTCCGAGTGAGACGAAGGGCTTGTCTGGTTCGCGGTCCTCGTGTCTACAGGGTGAGACTCACCTTGGAAAACATGAGCGACTTTGAGGTTTATGATAAGTATCGGCTCAATCGCGAACAGCTCATTGGCCTTTACAATCTTCTTAAACCTCATTTGGAGCCACGTATAAGAATAAGGACTGCTGTTCCCGGCATGAGTAAGATGCTAAGTTGTCTATATGTCCTGGCCTCCGGGAGTTTTCAATCTGGAGAAATGTACATGCATGGCCTGTCTTAAGGTACATTCTCTGTGGTGTTTGATAACTTTCTGGACGCCATGGTACGTATCAGTAAGCAATACATAGGATTCCCACAGAATGATGGTGATTGGAGGCATCTGAAGCGGGAATTCTTTGCTATTGCTGAATTGCCCAATGTCTTGGGAGCCATAGATTGTACCCACATTGTGCTGCGTGCTCCAATTGATGACTTGCCCTTCAGAAATCGCAAACATTTTCATAGCCTCAACGTGCAGTATGTTTGTGATGCACAGATGAGGATTATGCATGTGTGTTCGAATTTTGGAGGAGCTTGTCATGATGCCCGCATCCTCTCTCAGTCGTCCCTGTGGCGACCGTTTGAGGAAAGACAAATGCCCCCTGGTTATCTCGTTGGTGAGTATTTGTGCACAACATGGTTAATTAGTTTGACAATTGCCACTGTAGTTTTAAAATGTTAGCTTAATGTTCAGCTATAGGATGCAATTTAACCATTTATTTTTATTTCCACAAATGTCTAGTTTTAGTTCAATGCAGATATGTAGCATGTCTTACCTTAAATGCTCAGATAGAGAATGCAATGTAACCATTTAGTTGGCATTTTACACAAGGTCTGGTTTAGGAGAAATACGCATATGTAGCATGTCTTAGCTGAAATGGGATGACATTAGCAAATGCTATTTAACCATTTATTTTTTATTTCCGCAAATGTCTAGTTTTAGTTCAATGCAGATATGTAGCATGTCTTACCTTAAATGCTCAGATAGAGAATGCAATGTAACCATTTAGTTGGCATTTTACACAAGGTCTGGTTTAGGAGAAATACGCATATGTAGCATGTCTTAGCTGAAATGGGAAGATATTAGCAAATGCTATTTAACCATTTATTTTTATTTCCGCAAATGTCTAGTTTTAGTTCAATGCAGATATGTAGCATGTCTTACCTTAAATGCTCAGATAGAGAATGCAATGTAACCATTTAGTTGGCATTTTACACAAGGTCTGGTTTAGGAGAAATACGCATATGTAGCATGTTTTAGCTGAAATGGGAAGATATTAGCAAATGCAATTTAACCATGTCATTGTCTCTTTCCGCAAATGTCTACTTTTAGTTCAATGCAGATATGTAGCATGTCTTACCTTAAATGCTCGGATAGAGAATGCAATGTAACCATTTAGTTGGCATTTTACACAAGGTCTGGTTTAGGAGAAATACGCATATGTAGCATGTCTTAGCTGAAATGGGAAGATAGAGAATAATATTGAACTAGATTATTCTTTAAAAAAAAACATTTGTTAGTGGATTATCGTGTACACAAACTTTTATTGGACTCAAAATACAATTTTGAGGATTCAGTTTGAATTATGTTCTGTTCATAATTTATAGGTGATTCTGGTTACATGAGCAGCCCTTGGCTTATTACCCCCTTGCGTAGCCCGACTGATGTGGCTGAGGAGTGCTACAATAGGGCTCATAAGAGAACCAGGGCAGTTGTTGAAAGAATGTTCAGGCTCCTGAAGATGAGGTTCAGGTGCCTTGACAGGTCGGGAGGAGCCCTCCAGTACAACCCAAAGAAGGTGGCTAAGATCGTTATAGCCTGTAGTGTCCTGCATAATATTGCACAGCGGGCTGGGATTCTGCAGGCCGTCCAGGCGCACCCAAACCTCCTCAGAGATGAGGAGGATGATCCAGTTCTAGAGGGGCCATTCCGGGACGAGGGGCTCAATGTCAGAGCAGACATCATCAACCGCCACTTTAGACGGTAAATAATAGAAGTTAGACTGGAGTATTGTCAATAGATGTGAACTCTAGGGAAATGACAAGTAGAGAATTGTGCAAACATGTTAGGATTGTTCATCAAATGCTAAAAATGTGTTTCATTTATTAATATAGGTGATGCTCTGGTCATTGGGTCCTGTAGCGAGTCTTTGCCACCTGGTTTTTAAAGAGGACATCAGCTGGTAAGTATACATGTATGGACTGTTGCTGGCATGAATTGTACACAAATACATCATATGGCATACATTTTCTAAACTAGTATTTAGTTTACACATTACTTAAATTGTAAATACTCAGAAAGGGATCCTCTAGCATAACTATCATCTAGCATGACTATGGTTCAAAGTCACACATTAGAGGTTCGTTCTGCTCAATATGACTCATCTTCACACTTGATAGAATATAACACAAGATGCTACACACGCTTAGTAAGCTAGTGACTGAAATGTATTCAGAAATGAGGGGTGGGAGAGGGGTACAGAACTGATTCACACACTTGTAGTAGTAATTTTAAAAAACCTTTTTATGCCATTAGGGAGATGACTTCATGTAAAGACTGAAAGGGAAGAATTCGAAGAATGACAGTGAAGAATTCCCAGACTGAAAGTGGAAAAAGACAAGGTTGAAATTGAAGAATACCAATGGGATCATGTCTGGCATTATCTTTTAAATCTGCTGACCTTGAAAACCATTCAAAGACATGTTCACATGGTAAGTGCCAACTATTTGATAGAATAAGGTTGTGGAGGCATCCTATTGGAGACACTTAGATTATTTTCTAATTTTTAGATGGTATTTCACAGTCCTCTATTTTTGAAATGATGAATAAGACACCTATTGAAGATCAACTGTTTACCCCTGAATTGACTTTCAAAGACCATGCATTATTCAGGTTGGTTTACCAATGCATGCTAGTTAAGAATCACAGGAAGAATGTAGAATATTAGTAGCTTACATACATTAGTCATACTTAGTTCATAATTCTATATTTAGGTATCACGATCAGACACTTAGATTATTTTCTAATTTTTAGATGGTTTTTCACAGTCCTCTACAATATAATGGTGTATGTTTTGTTTGGTTTTTAATCCAAAAATTTAATTCATAAATATCTTGATAAAATTATGCACAAAGTTAGAGCATAGACACAAGATGATTGTAAATGTATTTTATGAATATTTTACAACGTGTGTATTAACTTTGTAAAATATTTTTTTTTATTTTCAGATTGTCATCTGATGACTTCCAGGAATATTTTTTTGTTTTTGTTTTTGTTAAAATAACTTTTTATTTTTAAATGGTAATAATCAACATTTTATTATTAAATACCCTCTTTCGAACAGATTATAATAAATATCCATATAATCTGTCAATAAAAAACAATTTGATTCCCATGACTGGTAGTTGTCTATTTGACAAGCACATGCATAAGATCAAATTAGGCATCATGTATAGCATTAATTTTAGAAAATCCACTGATTCAGAGAATATTAAATTAAACTATCTTTTTTAAATTAATTGGGGAGTGAGATCCATCGAAGCTTTTCTTGTGTAATTCTTAGATGTTAAAATATTTTCGGATATGTAGTCAGAATTTGACATAAATTTATTTGTTTCACTTTTAAGAAGGGGAAGTGGTTCACTTACATTAAAGTGACAGTGTTGTTGAATGTAAAATTTATTTTATAAGATCTTGTATCTTCCTTAGGTATCTAAAAACATTATTTTAATAAATTTATAATTTTTAAATTTAAAAATGGTAGGTCAGTTAACTTCATATTTTGCACAAGCTAGTTATTGGATGCCATGTTAATAGATTTTATTTTCTAGTGGAGTCATTTAAAGGGACATTTAACTATAGTTATTAATATTATGTAGTTTTTAAAATCTTACCTCTTGGGTTAGACATCACATATCTATATATAATTTTCATTCCCCTTTAGTTTCTTTCGACAATGTTAAATCAACATTCTGAATGTTTTGGTCCTTAAAGGGACATTCACAAAATATATTGTGTATTGAATTTTAAAAACTCATAAAAGAATTTAAACATATTTAGAAAGTACTATAGAATTACATTCAGTCTTTAAATATACTTGGAAAAAGATACATCAATGCACATATCTTAGTCAATTACATAAGGCATCTATGTGCAACCAACAATCAGCATCAAAATATCCTATGTAGATATGTATTTAATCCAAGAATATATATAATTACAATCTAATGATTGAATAACAAAACATATTAAGTTGTTCAAATATTATAATCTTATCCAAAATGCATAAATAACATATAGCTTAATGTCCCTCTAAGCTGAAGACTGCGAAATACATCCATTACAATATATATTTCAGTCAGTTTGTAAAACAATCCAGAAGTTAATCTAAATATGCTTTACTCAAATGTTATACTAATTTTGCCAAAGGAAGGTGCCTAGGTTTATGATTTTTCAAGCATTATTGTGAAATGTCTCCTTAAAGGGACATGAACTCAAAATATACTTAAAGGGAGACAGTAAAAAAATTAATGATTTATACATTCAGAACGAGTATTCTATTTTAAGCAACTTTATAAATTGTCTCATATTATCAATGTTCCTCGTGATGTTGCTATCATTACTTTAAAAATAAGGCATTAAATTGATCATTTATTTGCTTCAGTACTCTGGACAGAACTTTTTTTTTTGGGTGGATAAATTTATCCAACAATCATCAAGGACAACCCAGGTTTTTCACCAAAATTGTCCGTAATCTAAAATATCATTATTGATTTGCAAAGAAAGATAACAAGATAATTCTTAACAATTGAGAATCGGATTAAATTATAAAGTTGCTTAACATTTCATGCTCAATCTGAATCACGAATGCTAAATTTGTTTGGAGAGTGTCCCTTTAAGAGATTTAAAGAGTGTATTTACTTCTCTTCTTATCTTGACATACTTTGCTTGAAAAGCATATCGAGATAGGCTCAGTAGATGAAGATTGGTGGATGCACAGAGATGCCTTATGTGATTGGCTCAACCATGTGCATTTAAATTTCTTCTGTTGAGGATATCTAAATACAAAGATAAATTAAGTTACATTTTAAAGTCTAAACAATATTCTATCTCTACAGATCATTTGATACAATTGTTTGTTTGTAATGTCTATTTAAAAATAAAGACGCCATTGCACAATAACATATATGAGCAGTTCAGACAAATACAAGCTCGAGGTTTATTTACTAATAACAAACAAACCTGTAGTTTAACATCTATAAACAGATTATCCAAGTTAATGACATTATAACCTGAATTTGAACATTCAGAAATGTTGCGTGGGAAACGGATCTTGAAACACCCGATTTGCATCTTTAAACATTAGAGTCTAATGTCACGCAATAGCACACAATCAATGTGCATTATAAATACATTTAATAGAGCAATGTCAATACTTCACAATAAGTCACCAAATTGATTTTATGAACAATAAAGACATACAATATTAAATGTGTATTTGTATTAAAGAAACAGACCGTTATTAAACCGAAAAATGTCTACAACATTTAATAATGTGACAGTATTAGATTTTAAAGAGAATTTAAACATTAATATTTAACGGATCACGGATATTAAATCTGCGTCACACATATCCGCATGACAGGCCCATGAGTTACAAATACTTCTACATGAAAAATAAAGTAACAGCACCACCAGGAGGTATGTGTATGGAAGTTGCTAAGATATGAAACATTAAGGAACAGCCAATCAGAGTTCATCACACAAACACAACTTGAGTCAGGATGGTCTCACAGACGTTCTAACAATATTTCAAACTTTTATCCAATCAGATGTACAGATAACTTGTCCCATGGTGCATCTCATGTTTACTTCACCATATAAAAGTCCATTACACGTTGCCATCTTTGTCAGTTCTCTAATGCCTGCTGGTATAGTAGTCTATCTATCTATCTACAAACATCTCGGCAGGCATGAAACCTCCCAGTTTTACCAAGCAGGAGAGCGCTGCACTGGTCCACGCCGTCCAGGACTTTTATCCCCAGCTGTTTGGGAACAAGAGGAGGTCGACAGATGCGCCTGTTAAGAAGGCCCTCTGGGAGTCTATCACCAATGCGGTTCAATTGGTGTGTGGCGTCCAGAGGAGCCAGGATCAGATCATGAGGAGATTCGGAGATATGAGGTTGCGCTTGACAAAAAAAGTCAACCTCATAAGGGAGTGGGTACAAGCCCGTAAAAGAGGGGGCAAAAGAGATGCCCCGCGGAAACTCTACCTACTCCCTTATGAGGTGACTTTATGTGAGCTCCTCACTCTCCTGGTCCCCAAAAGATTTAGATCCTCGCCATCCTCCGCCTCCTCTTCTTCCCTCCCAGCTGCTGGATCTGAAAGTCCTGACCCAGGGGCCAGGGCAGCTGCTTCTCCGTCCGGTGGCCTGGGAGGAGCTGAAAGAGAATCTGAACCAGGTAACTATCCAACTTCATATAATATCTTAATATTAGATTATATTTTTAAAAAATGTGTATATAGTCAGATACTAAACCTATACAGATCTCACAACATACACTACATATGATGTTTAGATATCTGATTTTAGATTAGTGACACATGAAATAGGAATGATGTTTCTTGCGCTCTACAGAATATGCGTCACAGAGCGAAAATTGAATTGCGCATACACGTTAACATGGGTTTGCTGTAAGTGGCATTGCTTTATACATGTTGGTCAAATGACGGATGCGTAATTCCACTTGGAATCATTGCGCAATGATCGCGAAAATTAGAATTGCGCGTACACGTTAACATGGGTTTGCTGTAAGTGGCATTGCTTTATACATGTTGGTCAAATGACGGATGCGTAATTCCGCTTGGAATCATTGCACAATGATCGCGAAAATTAGAATTGCGCATACACGTTAACATGGGTTTGCTGTAAGTGGCATTGCTTTATACATGTTGGTCAAATGACGGATGCGTAATTCCGCTTGGAATCATTGCGCAATGATCGCGAAAATTAGAATTGCGCATACACGTTAACATGGGTTTTCTGTAAGTGGCATTGCTTTATACATGTTGGTCAAATGACGGATGCGTAATTCTGCTTGGAATCATTGCGCAATGATCGCGAAAATTAGAATTGCGCATACACGTTAACATGGGTTTGCTGTAAGTGGCATTGCTTTATACATGTTGGTCAAATGATGGATGCGTAATTCTGCTTGGAATCATTGCGCAATGATCGCGAAAATTAGAATTGCGCATACACGTTAACATGGGTTTGCTGTAAGTGGCATTGCTTTACACATGTTGGTCAAAATGAAATGTGAATTATTATATATGTGAAGAATACAGTATTCTTATTTTCAATATTATACATAATAAAAAAAAAGAATAGCAGAATCCAAATAAATAATAACATATGCCCATCAATTGATGAGAATGAAATGACACAAAAAAATAATTAAAGCTACAGTAAACAACACAACTGATTGAAAATAAGAATACAGGATATATTGATCATGAATTTAATTGAGGAAACAATTAACTCATGGGACTACCAAAAGATTAATAGTTTTTAATTGATTTGCTAATAATGTAAAGATTTTAAACATGGCATGATTTGTATTAATGATATCCAATCCTCATTTAATATATTACAGATCTGGATGTTGGTGCTGGATCCTCAAGCCAGGGCTTGTCACAGTATGGTATGTCACATTTTAATTGACATTTGTCTTAGAAACATGGACAGAACATTACATACTAAATCCACATTGTTCAATATTTATATGTATCTGCAAAATGGATTATTAAAATATTTACAAATAAGAATAAAAAAACAACAACATAGGATTACATTGTAAGACTAATCTGAATGTTTATCGAATTTAAGATATCTATTCTTAATATCTTAATTTTAATGTAAGATTCTTTGAATGTCCAATTTATATTCTTCCCTTGTGTATTGCTTAATCTTATTTGTATACATTTTGAAAAAATTCACACACTTTTGCATATGTTTTGATTTTAAAAATATAGATTCCATTTTTGAAATTGATCATGTCATTTAAGGGACATTCCAACTAAATTTAACATTGAATGATTTTGAAACGTGATTTTATTGTTTTGTTTAAACATTTTATGAGCTACATTGGTTCAGTCTATTGTTTTAGTTCTTCTAAAAACATATTGATTTTGATTTAGGTTAAACAATGCATTACTGGTATTATCCGGCTGTTTTTTTATGCATAAATTGTCATTTAGTCAAAAGTTAAAATCATGTGTTCAGATAACAGTAGTACATAGTTTCAAAAAGTATACAATTACACATTTTGAGCTTCATGTCCCTTTAATAGATGAAAATTAAATAATTCTTAGGATATCCTTAAATAACATATTAGATTGGAATTGCATGCTCAATCCCATTCATTACATCAACATATGGAGTAGAGAATTCATTAACAGCAACATTGTCAAATCAATATATTTTTATATTAAAGGGACACTGAGCTAAAATTATTAATGTTGTCATTCAGATAGAGCATGCAATATTAATCAACATTTAAATATAATACTATAATCATATGTGAAATATTCTATTGCTAAATGTATTTTAAAATCAAGAATGAACATTTATCTGCAGCTCAATTTTGGTTGACCAACCTGGGTTTTTATTGATGATTGGTGGATACCTTCAACAAACAATATTTATTGAATCCAATATTGCTTATCTGCCTTTAAGATTAAAATGTAGTAACATTAAAATTATAATAGGAGTCAATGTTAAATCATTTGGAACAGTTTGAACAGTGAAATAAATGATTGAAATAAATCATGTCAGTGTCCCTTTAATAAACAATAGATTCATTAAAGGGACACTGAACCCAAATTTTCTCTTTTGTAATTCAGAAAGAGCATGCAATTTTAAGCAACTTTCTAATTTACTCCTATTATCAATTTTTCTTCGTTCTCTTGCTATCATTATTTGAAAAAGAAGGCATCTAAGCTTTTTTTGGGTTTCAGTACTCTGGACAGCACTTTTTATTGGTGGATTAATTTATGCACCAATCAACAAGGACAACCCAGGTTGTTCACCAAAAATGGGCCGGCATCTAAACTTACATTCTTGCATTTCAAATAAAGATACCAAGAGAATGAAGAAAATTTGATAATAGGAGTAAATTAGAAAGTTGCTTAAAATGTCATGCTCAATCTGAATCACGAAAGAATTTTTTTGGGTACAGTGTCCCTTTAATCCTTACATTCTTTGGATTAGACAATATTGATATATAATTCACATATTCACTGTTGGAGTTACTTTATAGATATAAGCATACTCTAACAGCACCATGATTACATATTTGTACTAATCAATTTGGTTTGGTATTGTGATCAATATGTGTTGTGCCCTAAACAAGATTACTGTACATTGCACAAATGGCTCGATGTGCCACATGTCTTTGTTTATATTTGGCAACAGCTGTTATTCAAAATGTGGTTTGTGTGTATTCTTTTAAGAACATTGATCAATGGGTATATTTAGATATGCAATAGCATCGTATGAGAGTAGTTTGATGTCTAATATAGTCAGAAATTAAACATATGTTCAATACATCATTTTTTGCAGAATCCCCTTGATTCAATCAAGCATTTTTTTTTTATAATGACTGCTCTATTCTTCACATTTTCAAGTTGATTATTCTTATAAATCGATACAGATGTGATTTAGTGCTATCCCAAATGTGTTCACTAATATATATCTATATCATTCATAGAGAGAGTTGTTGTGGGGAGCCAAGAGGAATCCAGCACCGACACAGAGCTGCCTTTGCGGTCTTCTGGTAAGTCCATTGACTCATTTATATGTCATTGAAGGTGTATTGGTAATCAATATTATGAGCATGATTCTGATGAAGCATAACATTTGAAACAAACATATAATTTACTCCTCTGATTATATATTAATTTTATTTGAATATTGAAAGATTAAGAATTAAAACTTTCTTAGTCTACACCTTTGTTATTCAGAAGATGTATAGCATATGTTTGTTTCCATGTTCATTTTTGACAACAATCATCAAGTGATACACACATGAGAAATCTTAAATGTTCTATGTACTATGCTTTTATGATTTTAAAATTAATACAAACAATAAATTGAAAATCTGAATCATTGAGAATAACAAATCTAATGTCATTTGTATGCTCCATCAAAATGATGTAAATCATAACTTTGGGTGTGTATATCTTTAATGCAACATTGATGTGTGTCTTTGAGCAACAGTAACATATGTTATAATATCTGATCTTAACATATACACAACATGTTATGTTTTACAAAGATTGATTTAACATGTGGGACGGAGGAGGAAGAGGCTCCCTTGAAGTCTGATGGTATGTGAAATATATCTAACATGTTTCCAACATGTTGCTTTATTAGAAATCATTTTATTGAAGACATTCAAAGTCTACAGCTTTTGCACTTTAAAAAGGAATATTATTTGGCTGTTAAAATACACTACTGCCCCCTTTATATATCAGGCAGCATGAAGATATGCTTGGATTTGTTTAAATATTTGTATTTGAAATTCATGCCATCATGATGTCACATGCATATTCCAGGCCAAACCACAATAATAATTTTATAATTGTACAGACAGTCATTGATATTCATCTGAGTGCCTATATGCATACCATATCCTCATGTCATCATTGTTTAGAAATTCAAACACACTTCTAAGTATATTGCAAACATAATCAAGTTGAAAAGCGTTGATTTGATTTCATGATGTATGAGATGTTAATATATTTATAATATTTATTTCATATGGATCCTCCTCTCCTGGTCATCAGTTTTCTGCCCATGCCCAATCCCCTGCCCAGTCCCCTGCCCAGTCCCCTGCCCAGTCCCCTACCCAGGCCCAGGCCCCTGCCCAGTCCCCTGCACCTCCACAGACCACAGACCCTCCCGGCCCTTCCCATTTTTCCTATCCTGTCCCTCCCAAAAAATGCCCCTTCCTCCCCCTTTGCCGCTCTCCCCGTCTTTTGTCCCATACAGCTACCCCAGCTGCCCAGCCCCCAACTCACCACTCCCCAGCTGTACGGGCTACCCCAGAGCAGCAGCCCATCCCTCCCCAACCCAATCCCATCCCTCCCCCCTGTCTCAACCTTCATTGTCCTGGGTGTCGGATTGTCCTTCCCAGGCACAGCTGTAAGTATCATTCAAAATCAACATTATAAGATACTTAAAGGTACACTGAATGAAAATGTTTTTATTGTGATTCAAATAGAGCATGCAATGTTAATCAAATTTATAATTTACTACTCTTATCAATTATTCTTCATTCTCTTGCTATCTTTATTGAAACAAAGAAATGCCTATATTTTTTTTTTTTATTAAAAAAAATCTGGACATCATTTCTTTATTGTTGGATGAATGTATCCATCAATCAGCTGGGACAACCAAAGTTGATAACCAAAAATGTCCTGCCCTATAAACTTACATTCTTGCATTTAAAATATAGCTAGAGAATTCAAACATTTAAAGAATACGAGTAAATTAATAATTATTTTTTAATGTCATGCTCTATCTGAATCAGTAACTAAAATATTTAGGTTTAGTGTCCCTTTAATTTGATATCACTACATATACCAATCACCACTACTTGGATCCAACAATTTATGTACAAATGTTCATACATTATCTATTGTATAACCCAGTGGGAATGTAATTTCTTCTGGTTGCTATGTTTACACAGCTTGTCCTCAACGCCAAAATGTTTAAGGATAGGTGTGCCTACCACAGTATAACAAAAATGTTTAAATTGCTAATGTAAGTACAATGTAAATCCTTTTACAAGATTTTAGACACTCAAGCTGTAAAAGTGGATCATCAAAAACCAATTAAAGGGGACAACATGTTGGATTAAAATGTCCATTTAATGGTTTAGGTCTGTCTGAATAACATATTTCATGTGTAAATAATCAATTTCAACAAATTAATTTAAATAATTATTTGTCTTTATGATGACAATGTATCTTTGCTTTTTATTTTGTCTGTTGTGTAATTATCATTAATATTTGATTTTTTCTTTATTTTAGGCTGTGACTCAACATGGCTCACGCTAGAAGGTCTAGCATGCGTAGAGCAGGCCGTGTTGAGGAACGCAGCTGTCCTGAGAGGGATGGCCAACACCATGCAGGCCCAGCTACAGGTTCAGCATATGACTCTACGTCAGATGAGGCGGTGGAACTCAATGCTTGAATCTGTAGCTAGACGTGCACAGGACAATGAAGGGGATGACCAGTAAGTGGAGGATCTGGAGATGCTCCAAGGGCGCAGATAAGAATCCTCCATCCACATGTTGATGTTTGTTTTTATGGTTGCCATTTGGCCTTTTTTTCTGGTTATTGTTGTGCCTGTTGCACTCTTTTACCTTGTCATATGTCTCCAATGGGGCTATGCTGGCCCTTGGCAACTCTCTTCATGGACTGTGAGGCACTCTGTTACCTTGTCATATGGCTCCAATGGGGCTATGCTGGCCCTTGGCAACTCTCTTCATGGACTGTGATGCACTCTGTTACCTTGTCTTATGGCTCCAATGGGGCTATGCTGGCCCTTGGCAACTCTCTTCATGGACTGTGATGCACTCTGTTACCTTGTCATATGTCTCCAATGGGGCTATGCTGGCCCTTGGCAACTCTCTTCATGGACTGTGATGCACTCAGTTACCTTGTCATATGGCTCCAATGGGGCTATGCTGGCCCTTGGCAACTCTCTTCATGGACTGTGATGCACTCTGTTACCTTGTCATATGGCTCCAATGGGGCTATGCTGGCCCTTGGCAACTCTCTTCATGGACTGTGATGCACTCTGTTACCTTGTCATATGGCTCCAATGGGGCTATTCTGGCCCTTAGCAACTCTCTTCATGGACTGTGATGCACTCTGTTACCTTGTCATATGGCTCCAATGGGGCTAAGCTGGCCCTTGGCAACTCTCTTCATGGACTGTGATGCACTCTGTTACCTTGTCATATGGCTCCAATGGGGCTATGCTGGCCCTTGGCAACTCTCTTCATGGACTGTGATGCACTCTGTTACCTTGTCATATGGCTCCAATAGGGCTATGCTGGCCCTTGGCAACTCTCTTCATGGACTGTGATGCACTCTGTTACCTTGTCATATGGCTCCAATGGGGCTATGCTGGCCCTTGGCAACTCTCTTCATGGACTGTGATGCACTCTGTTACCTTGTCATATGGCTCCAATGGGGCTATGCTGGCCCTTGGCAACTCTCTTCATGGACTGTGATGCACTCTGTTACCTTGTCATATGGCTCCAATGGGGCTATGCTGGCCCTTGGCAACTCTCTTCATGGACTGTGATGCACTCTGTTACCTTGTCATATGGCTCCAATTTTCCTGATCTTTAAAAGATTATTTATAAACGTTGTTGATGTTTTCTGACATACTAATAAAAGACATGTCATTGCACGATTCTTTGTCCTCCTTATTCATGTCATTGATTGAAATCTCTAGTTTATCTGGTTGATCCTTAAAGGGACCTTAGCAAAAATAATGGTGTTTCCTGAATCATATATGTAATACAATTGTAAATGACTTTAAGATTAACATCTCCAATGTAATTTTATTATTTGTCTTTATATATTTTTCGAAAAGCTTTATCATTGCATGATTATGATTAGCATGGTAATTCTTTTATATATGTATATATAGATTGTTATTTGTGAATATATATGTATATTTCAAATTTCACATCCATGTGTGTATTTATAAACTCTGCATGAATTGATGCACCTTTAACAAATGATCTGAGGATTGATACAATGATATAATCCCTGTAAAGTGTTCATTTTATTGAAATAGTATTGTCTCTGTGTATCCTCTTTTTAAAAATAAAAATCATGTCCCTTTAAGTGATGCTGAGCACAATTGTTAATGAATGGATTTCCATTTCTAAAGCGTTTTTGTCCTTTTTACATGAACAAGGACATATAATCTTATTAATAAACAATCTTATTGTAATGTTGACAGCACATGTATTTCATTTTCAATTCTATCTTATTGTTGTAGTGTAACCAAATCAATCTCTGTGTGTAATGCACATATTTTGATGAGGAATATGTTTTTCCAAATATTTTTAAAAAAAACTTCTCCTCCCATATATGGCTATAGGTAGGCTGACCATATTTCAACTTGAATAAATGACACGTTTGATCAATACATGTGTCATTATTGTTATTCCAAAACAATCTAAACATATCTTAAAACATCAATGGCATATGTATTTCTCATGTGTATCTTTTAAATGTTAAATATATACACCATAGCTATAGTTAAAGGGACAGTCAAGTCCGAAAAGATGATTCCTGATTTCGTGACATTCCTAGATAGCAATATAGACACATACTAGTTACTAAAATATAACTACGTTTCTTATTGATATGCCAAGCTGTCAACTGAGTCCTTGTATTGGCTGCTGTTTTTCAGCGATCTCAGATGCGCCATGTTGCTTAAGACGTCACCTGCCAGGCTGTCCAATGATTCCTTGTATTGACTGACGTTTTTACGCGATCAAGGATGCACCTTTTATTGGATGGCGTTTTTACGCGATCAAGGATGCGCCTTTTTTTGGTTTGCATTCTTACATGATCAAGAATGCGCCTTTTATTGGATTGCGTTCTTACGTGATCAAGGAAGCGCCATGTTAATTAAGACGTCACATGCAAAGGTAAAAAAACGTCTGATTGTATTACGTAGTCCCACAATATTTGTTTGTGCACGTTACACACGTTTGTGAATGAGAAGACAAGTTTAAAAACATGGCGAATATGGATTTTTTGCATCATATTCCATTGTTGACCCATAGCTGATAATGACCACCACATTCTCTTTTGCTGGATGTCTGGTTGAATAAACAAACGAAAGCAAAATGTTTTCATGCATAAGATATTTCGAAGTAAGTGCAAATCTCTATAGTCCATGTTGTTTAATATGTTTGTCAACAATATGTTCCTTTTTATGAAAAATGACTGTTGTGTTTAATGTTAAAGATATCTAATTCATAAATATGCGCTATTGTGTTAGAATAAAGTAATCAATATGCATTTATCTTTATCATATGCTAAATATATGATGCCGACTTCTTCTAAATGTAATTTCGTTGTATATTTTATTAAAGGTTCATTAGACACTCACATTAAAAACCAAAATATTGTATTTGGTCTCTAGTTATATAGTCCATTGTTTACCAAATACACGTCTCATTTTGCTTCTGTTCAAATAAAATTGAAGTAATTTTCAGACTCCTCGCCAAGCCTCAAAGTTTCATGTGAGTACCATCTCCAGCTTTCTCCGGTTTGTGTAAAGGGTATTTTCATATGTTAATGATGGGGTATTGTCTTGTTTTACGGTTGTAATGGGGGTTCATCTATCTTTTCAATAGAGATAACCCGATTTTCTTTGAAAGTGTTTAAAGCTTTTTAATATTGATTTTGATATCAGTATATGTTAATCTTGTTGTTTCTAGTAGTGTCTATTACATGCAGTTCTGTTAAAAAGATAGTATACTGTCCCTTTAATGCAAATGTTGATTTTTGTATCATGTATGAGTTCCACATTGGTTAATCTCCAAATATATTATTGTTAGCATATTTTTTTCCCCCACTCCTAAAAGGACTTTAAACCATATTCATTGTTAAAACAAATGTCTTTCTAAAAAAAAATTAACACAATAATGTCTCTTTAAGAAAATAGACTTTATTTAACACGTCAATATAAATCTGTTTTCAATATTTATTGAACAAGTACATGTAGATATACCAACAATCTGCAAATATTATATGTTAGCATATGTAATTTTGTTAAAGGGACAGTTTAGAAAACAAATAATGTTTTGCATTATTAAAAAAGTCAATTTTGTAATATCAATGATATCAAAGTTTTCTCACCAATTAATCATTTGTCTGTGTTTATTTTAATTTGCTAGCTAAACCTATGAGGTTCGTGTGCTCATTTCTTCGAGCTTGAAGAGTGCATGTAATCATTATGCAATTTGACCACTAGAGGGCATTTGGATAGCAATTGTATATCTAAAACCTTGAGCTCATACAGCATATTTACCATGTATTGATCATTGATGTCTAAAATGTTGTTATGTCAGAACAACAAATAAGTGGTCATTTTTCATAGGCATAGATACAAGGGTAAGCACATAAGTCACACGTATTTCTCCATGTTTTGTTGTTTCAAACTTGATAATGCGTAATACAGTGTTTTCTTTGTAATCAATAATGTTCTGACTGTCCCTTTAAGCTGTGTTATTGGCATTCAAACAGTAATATGCCATCATGGATAATTGTAATGGTAATTTTGTTTGCGATTCGGGAAACAGTTTGGACATCACATCATAGAAACCAATCAATATCATGAACAAGGATAGGTATGTTATGTGGTTTTCACACACTTATAACCCTCACTCTGGAAACAATCTGCCTCCATGGACCCGGTCCCATAGAAGTAGATTATATACAGAGTGTGGTCCACAAGTGTATGAAAACCACATCATCACATACCTATCCATTACACATTAAATAAAAAAAACATTAAACATGAAAACAAATACTTACTTCCTCTTCCTTCCCCTCTTCCCACGGGGCTGAGGCTCTGGGAGGGTCATCTGCCGACTCCGACGAGTTCTCATTGGAGATGTTGTGGGAAGAGTGGAAGGAAGAGTACTGGGACGACCAAGGTGAGGAGGAGGAGGAGATGGGCCGGCAGGAGGAGATGGGCCGGCAGGAGAAGATGGCCCGGCAGGAGAAGATGGCCCGGCAGGAGAAGATGGCCCGGCAGGAGAAGATGGCCCGGCAGGAGAAGATGGCCCAGCAGCAGGAGGCCCAGGAGCAGGAGGCCCAGCAGATGGCAGCCTAGGAGCAGGAGGCCCAGCAGATGGCGGCCCAGGAGCAGGAGGCCCAGGAGCAGGAGTCCCAGGAGCAGGAGGCAGACCAGCAGATGACGGATCAGGAGGCAGACCAGCAGGAGGCAGACCAGCATGCGCCTCCCGGAAGAAATTAAACATCTCTTGTTGGAGTCGAAAGGTTCTGTTTTGGCCTTCTTCTATTCGAGTAAAGAGGTGTATGATTTGTGTTTGGTCTTCAATAATTCTAGTTCTGCCTTCTATATTTTGTATCCGGGAGTTACGCATCTGGTCAATGTAGTCTAGTAGAACCCGCACCTCCACTATTTCCTCTTGTTGTGCACGGCGGGGTGCCCGTGCACGGCGGCCTGCTGGTGCATGGCGGCCTGCTGGTCCTTGAGGGGCCTCTGCTTCCGCGGCCTCTTCCTCTGCTTCCGGGGCCTCTTCGTCAAGGGGGGCCTCTTCGTCAAGGGGGGCCTCTTCCCTCCAAGGTGGAGATTCATCCCCACCAATCTCATCCCGGGGAAAAGGAGGAGCCTGTAGTTGCTGTGCTGCCTTCTCCCCAGACTCTGTATATTAGAAAAATAAATAAATGTATATATTAGCATATTTCAAAATAAAGGTTTAAATTACTTAGCTTACAATACAATTACAAATGCAGCCTCATTAATCCACTTTGAAATCTAACAATCAAAATACGATTTCCGCATTTTCTAATCTGTGTTTGTGATATCTCTGGTCAATCTGAATGTTTTAGCGTTTGTTTTCAGTCTGTTTAAATGCACACCTAACCTATAGCCTAGATACTGATGTAACCGCAAAGTAATTGTGAATGCGTGTAAACAACGTAATAGCATTAATCTGATCCTTAAAGGGACATGAAACCCAATGTTTTATCTTTCATGATTTAGAAGCATACAATTATAATCAACTTTCTAATGTACTTTTATTATCTAATTTCCTTCATTCTCTGGATATTCTTTGCTGAAAAGCATATCTAGATATGCTTAGAAGCTGCTGATTGATAGGTGAATATAGCTGCCTCCTGTGATTGGTTCCCCGTGTGCATGGCTATTTCTTCATTAAAGTATATCTAAAGAATGAATCAAATTAGGTAATATAAGTAAATTGGAATGTTGTTTCAAATTGTATTCTCTACCTTAATCATGAAAGGAAAGGTTTGCGTATAGTGTCCCTTGAAATACATTCGTATGTTAATTTATTCTTAAATGAGCTTACCGTCAGATGAGAAAGGCAGGTTCCCAGTATCAATTCCTCCGATACCGACTATTTCCACCTCGGAGATGCTGGGACGCAACATTTCCTCCCATCGGCAGTAATCGATTTCCAGTGCAGGGCCGCCACCGGTTCCTGCGGAATGTTGGGCCTCCCGGCTTAACTTTTTCTTAAGATCCATCTTGCAGTCCCGGTAGCGATGTTTAATAGAGTCCATATCTCTGTTCCGGCCACCCACTGCATTGACTGCATTCCTTATCTCATGCCAGAGCTTCCTCTTCTCAGTCGGGTTGGTCTTCTGATGCTGCAGCCTCCTATACCTGGCCATATAGGGCCTCCTTGTCCTCCATCGAAAACCTTGCCTCCCTAGTCGCCTTGGCCTTCCCCTGTGACGATGCCCTCTGTTTCCCGGACTGTGAAGCCCTACTCTGTCCGCCACTGGGCCCAGCCACTTGTTCATCTTGAACCAAGTGGCTGGGTCCACCCACCGCTTCCTGCCCCCCTTCCTGCCCCCCTTCCTGTCCTGTTCCTCTCCCCCTCCCTCTCCTCCCCCCTCTACCTCTCCCCTGCCTGCCCTCCATCTCTTCCCTAAACTAAACCCCAAATAAGCAAACAAAAAGTGAGTGTGATCAAATGAAAGGGGGTCAAAATAAAGAACTAAAAAGACCAAAATAAGTGCAGAAAGTGTGAAAGGGATATAAATAAAAGAGGGTAAGGAGTATTTAAATGAACAAAATGAAGAAGACTAAAAGGAGGATATGTAAACTAAATGTAACTAGGGGATGGGGATGGGATGGGGATGGGGTATGGGATAAGAGTAAATGGGATTACAGGGAATGGGACTACAGGGAATGGGGTATGGAGTGTAGTATGAGAGGGTATGGGGTATGGAGTGTATGTAGTGTTATTGATAAGTGTATGTATGTATTGAATGTGGTTGCGTGTAAATGTGTTAAGTGTACAGAAAAAGCACTCGCACACTCACCCAAACCAACAGTCGTTCACTAACTCACACTAGCACTAACTCTCTAATTCACACTACCACTACCTCTCTAACTCACACTAGCACTAACTCTCTAACTCACACTACCACTACCTCTCTAACTCACACTAGCACTAACTCTCTAACTCACACTACCACTACCTCTCTAACTCACACTAGCACTAACTCTCTAACTCACACTACCACTAACTCTCTAACTCACACTAGCACTAACTCTCTAACTCACACTACCACTACCTCTCTAACTCACACTAGCACTAACTCTCTAACTCACACTACCACTAACTCTCTAACTCACACTACCACTAACTCTCTAACTCACACTACCACTACCTCTCTAACTCACACTAGCACTAACTCACTAACTCACACTACCACTAACTCTCTAACTCACACTACCTCTAACTCACACTACCACTACCTCTCTAACTCACACTAGCACTAACTCTCTAACTCACACTACCGCTAACTCTCTAACTCACACTAGAACTAACTCTCTAACTCACACTACCACTGCCTCTCTAATTCACACTACCAATAACTCTCTAACTCCCACTACCACTAACTGACTCACAATAATGCACAAAATCTCTAAGCTCCAATCTCCAAAAACCCACCAGCAACACAGTGAGAGAAGCCATTCTTGTGTGGTGCTTATATACCCTGTGTAAATGTTTAATGATGTACCGGTTTGCGTGGTAAATTGTGTTCAGGTGTGCTTTATTTTTACTTATTATTTGTGCCTTGTGTATTAGGTGTGTGAATTTGCGCATGCTCATTTGGAGTTAGTATTTGTGGAATGTGTAGAATGCAATGATGTCATAGTGCTCGTTTTCTATAACATTGTCCAATAGTATTATGTTTAAATGTTAATTTGCGATGGTGTGGTATTAGTGAAGTGTTGTATATGTATGTTTGTCCTAATATATAGTAGTATTGAATGCGAGTATTTTGCTAGTGTATGATTGTTTTATTTTTTTCCTTGTTGTTATTTTCCGTATTTCCGCATCTTAAAGTATATGCGTATTCCCTGTATTATATTTAATTAAAATTCCCCCCGCTTCTGAATGTGTAATGCTTATGTGCTTTGTTTAGTGATTGTTGTTGTGACATTTGCGGCGTGTTATTGTTGTGCATTATGTGGTATGCGTCATATGACCAAGCTGTGCGTATTTCTCGCGAGATCGAGTGTTAGATGAAAAAAGCGTGTTTGTTTGCTTTTCCATTGATCTCTATGGGAGACTGTCTAACGCGGGCAGGATTCCGCGTGTGAAATACACGCGTTAGGAGTATCGTTAGAAGGTTTTTTTTTAACTCTAAATACCGGCATTAAACAATGCCGTGCGTTAGACATAAACCATGCGTAGCTATCGCACCCCATCTACCGCAAAACTCCAAATCTAGCCGTTAGTTAATAAGAGAAATATTATTTAGATTTATTTAATTAATATTTAAGTTAGGGGTGTTAGGGTTAGTGTTAGACTTAGGTTTAGGGGTTAATAATTTTATTACAGTGGCGGTGGTGTAGTGGGGGGCAGGATAGGGGTTAATAAATTTATTATAGGTGGCGACGGTGTAGGGGGGCAGGATAGGGGTTAATAAATTTATTATAGGTGGCGACGGTGTAGGGGGGCAGGATAGGGGTTAATAAATTTAATATAGGTTGCGGCGGGTTCATGGAGTGGCGGTTTAGGGGTTAAACTATTTATTTATTTGCGGCGAGGTGCGGGATCAGCAGGATAGGGGTTAATAACTTTATTATAGAGGGCAACGGTATAGGGGGGACAAGTTAGGGGTTACTAGGTATAATGTAGGTGGCAGCGGTGTCCAGGAGCGGCGGTTTAGGGGTTAATACATTTATCAGAGTTGCGGCAGGGTCTAGGAGCGGCGGTTTAGGGGTTAATACATTTATCAGAGTTGCGGCAGGGTCTAGGAGTGGCGGTTTAGGGGTTAATAACTTTATTTAGTTGCGGGGGGCTCCGGGGGCGCCGGTATAGGGGGTAGAACAGTGTAGTTAGTGTGAGTGCTTAGTGACAGGCTAGCAAGAAAGCTGGGAAAAAGCCAAAGAGCAGCGAGATCGGATAAGTGATAACTGTCACAGTCCGCTGCTCATCGCCCCGTACTTGGTGCGCGGCTTTTTGATAGCTTTATTTGATAACTTAGGCAAAATTTTTCAGGTCCGCGGCAGCGATGTGAGGCGAGCTTAGGCGGGCGTATTGGGCCGGTGAAGGCAGCAAAGTTGACACGTTGATAACTTGCCCCCTAGTATCCAAAAAAGATATCAATGCAAACTTTAATAAGATTTGGGAAAAATGGATTCATTTCAAGATACAATTACAAGCAGTCTTGCAGAAATTAAACAAGATATTTTGGAGCTTGGAACAAGAGTGGATACACTAGAAGAAAAGGATGAATCCATAGAAGAAGATATCACTAACATTACACATCAACTGACAGATCAACAACAGGATATAGAAGATATTCTTGAAAAGATGGAAGACAGAAAATATAAGCAGGAGGTGCAACATACGCCTAAAGGGTGTTCCAGAATCAATAACTGCAACAGAATTAAATGAGTATTTAAAACATCTATTTCAAGCCATCACAGGGTCATCTGAAGAAGGAAAATTTCAATTGGAAAGAGCTCATAGAGCTCTAAGAGCGAAACCGAAGGAGGGGGAACCTCCAAGAGATATAATATATAAATTATCCCGCTTTCAAGAAAAGGAGGAGATAATGGCAGCAGCTAGGACGAATCTGGATTTGTAATACAATTCTATCAAGACTTATGTCTCAGAACCTTACAGAAATGCTCAGCACTACGTCCCCTAACACAATTGCTACGGGAGAATCAAATAGCGTATCGATGGGGATTCCCCTTCGCGCTTCATATATTTCAGAATGGTAAAACAACCACTGTGAAGGTCAAAGAAGATATCTCAGAGGCCTGCCAACTTCTCAAATTAGAATGTCCAGTAATACGGGAAAGTCAGCAAGACAACAGAAGAAGACCACGTGGACAACAACAAGGCATCTCTCAAACAGAGAAGTGGTCTAAAGTTCCAAGAAAGAAACAATACCCTGAACCATGGAGTAGACAGTGACCAAGGCTGGGATTTTTTCTTTGCCTTCTGTAGGCACATCTTTAGAAGAGCGCTACTCCCTGATCTCTTGCACTATACCCTACATATGTCCCTCATCATTTTGGCAGAGGATACTGGATGCAGATTAGTATACAAATGTCAATATACAAAACTAACTTTGCTTGGGATATATCGATGGACATAAGGATGTAAATTCCATGTTATATATAGTCATTGTTTACTTGTGATGGAGGGTAAGCAGATTAAGTCCAATATTCACATAAAATCTGGGCAATATCTTTGCCGTATGCCACTATAACCCGTTCCTTAGACCATAGATATACTTCCCACTTTCAATAAATTTAAGTTGTTAGTAACTCTATATTTTAAGAAACTATTATCCCGACATTATGGACTATGCAAATATGCTATAGGGAAAAACAATGTTATAAGATACAAATGTTTATTGTTGTTTGTTTTTTGTTTATTTCAATTTATTTTATGTACCGTCGAACAGGTGAGACGAAAGTTTCTCCATCAGGAAAAGTTATACAGGAGAGCAGAGGATTTCACAACATTGTCAGTGAAGATATTGATCAGCTACAGGTAGAGAAGGGGAATAGACACATGACTACCAAGATAAGAATAATCTCACATAATGTAAGAGGGTTAAATATGGATAATAAAAGAAAAACAGCAATTACACAGTATCACAACTTAAATGCTAATATTAAATTCTTGCAAGAAACCCACTTTAAAAAATAATCAAATACCCAAATATTGGAGTAGATATTTCACGCAACAATACCACTCCATGATGTACTTAACTTTATCAAAGAAGAGGTGCTGGCAGATAAAGAGGGCAGGTATCTTATAGTGAGAGGATGTATGCAAGACACCTCACTTACACTTTGCAATATATACGCACCCAATAAACAACAGCACAACTTTTTTCACCACTTGTCACATCTATTGACACAATGGTCACAATCAAAAATCATATTAGCCGGAGACTTTAATATTAATCTGAAAACGCACAAATCAGATCCACCTCACAAACTCACTAATAAACAAACCAGACATAATTCCATCTCTAAAAATATTAAGAATATCTTAGAAACTCATAATGTGATAGATACCAGGGTAACATTATATGGGCAGACGAATGACCACACGTACTACTCCCCAGCACACAAAATCTATACCAAATTAGATTATATATTTATTAGTCAAATTCTACTCCCCAGTTTACGCAGTTCCACAACTCATGCATGTGTCTGATTTGACCATTCTATTATCCAGATACAATTAGAGGGACTGGTCAATGTGAATAGACAAAGGTCATGGACTTATGGTCCAAATTTATCGAAAAAAACTGAATTATATGACAAAATTATGCATAACTTGACAGAATACTGGAAGATAAACACAACCCCGGAGACCACTCCAACGATCACGTGGACTGCCCACAAACCATTCATAAGAGGTTTATTGATAAAGGAAAAAGATCCATACACAAAAAAAATTAAGGCTACATAGAGATACTTCAACAGGAAATAGAAACACTTGAAATCCAACATAGAAGCACACTAACCTCAGATATTTTCAATAAACTAACACATAAGCGACAAACACTAGCTAAGATTTTAAATGAGAACTCCCTCAGAGCTATGCATAAGTTGAAGCACATTACTTCATATATGCTAATAAGCCAGACAGATTTCTAGCTCACAAACTAAGGGAAAGGACTAAAATCTAACTATACAACAACTACAAAAAGCAGACGGGACGCTTACATCTCACCCTCAAGACATTACGGACTGCTTTGCACAATATTATGAATCTCTTTATGATGGAAAAAAAGTCCAACATACTACTCAGACAAAAACACTTAGACACCATTTTCTGCATAAGGCTAAACTCCGGAAAATCAATGCTACAGACATGGAAGCCCTAAACACAGAAATAACAATAAACAAAATCCCCCTAGCAATAAAATATCTGAAAATAGGCAAGGCGGCGGGTTCTCAGGTGAATATTATAAAGTATTTAAAAAATGCCTGATCCCCCACTTACACAAGTTCTGCAATGACATCATGCAGGGTACCCGTATCCTACAGAAAATATTGCAGGCCAAAATAGTGATTATACCCAAACCAGGAAGGAATCCCAAAAAATATATCAAAATTATAGGCCGATCTCATTGATTAACCAAGATTTAAAAATGTTTACAAACATTTTAGCAAATAGACTCAAATTATATCTACCCTCATTGATACATCCTGACCAGGTAAGATTCATAAAAGAAAGGGAAGCCCCAGATAATGTGAGATGAATGGTGTCTCTGGTTGAGTACTTGGTGGGGACAAAAACGCCTTCTCTGCTTCTATCTCTGGATGCAGAGAAGGCATTTGATAGGGTCGACTGGGAATATATGTTTGAGACACTAACATTCATGGGTTTCAGAGGACAATTCATGACGGCTATTAAAAACCTGTATTCAGACCCGACAGCAACTATTAGAGCAACGGGCTATCAATCTAGGCCAATTAAAATATTGAATGGGACACGTCAGGGCTGCCCGCTATCACCTCTATTATTTGCACTAAGTATAGAACCTTTAGCAGCCTACATCAGGGGAGCAAAACACATTGCCGGAGTAAAGATAAAAAATGAAGAATATAAACTCACCTTATTTGCAGATGACATTTTGCTTACATTGACAAGACCTTTAAGATCACTTCCTCATCTATATCAAGTCATTCATGAATTTTCAAAAATCTCAGGCTTCAAAATAAATTCAGATAAGGGTGAGGCTATACCGCTGACACTACCACTACATACTTGTAAGTTGATAGAAGCGAAATATGACTTTAAGTGGGCTAAAAAATCTATCAAATACTTAAGTTAACATAACAAACACACTAGGACTCTATAAGGCAAACTATACTAAGATCTTTAAGACTGTAAGAAGGATTTGGGTAGATGGAGGAGAGGGGGTTTCTCCTGGTATGGCCGATAATCGATCATAAAGATGAATATTCTACCGAGAATATTATATCTCTTCAGAGCATTACCAATTAAAGTACCACAACGAGAGCTAGCAGATCTCCAGATAGACCTAATTACGTTCCTACGAGGATCCAAAACAGCTAGAATAGCCTCCCAACTATTAAAACAACACAAACAGCTTGGGGGAGTGGGGGTGCCTAATCTGTTAGACTACTATCAGGCAGCTAGGTTATCACAAATTACACTGATAAGCAAAAATTGTTGAGAAATAACCTGGACTAGACTACAGGCAGACTTAGCTGGGGTAAATGATCCAGCAACGATTGTATGGAACACCTCAAACACAACAAACAAAACACTATACAAACTCAAGGTGACAGAGGAGTCCAAACATATTTGGAAATACCTCACATCTTCTCTAGGCCTCATACCCAAGGGTACTAAGATAATAACATTGGGCGCTATACTTCCTGCAGAATTTCAAACACTAATATGTAAGTGGGAAAATAAGGGCCTCTACAGAGTCGCAGACTTTTTAGATAAAGGTAAAATGCTCACATACAGCCAACTGAAAGATAAACTTCAGCCGGACACCTTGCATTGGTTCCTATACCTGCAGATATCCACCACAATATACAAATACAGACAACACAAACCATTAAACCCATACACTACAACAGAACGCATTATTGCAACCCCAAGCAGAAATAAAAAACTAATATCACAACTGTACTTGGCAATAAAAGATGCAAAAAAGACTCCAAATTGATGATTCATGAGAACTGGGAAAGAGACTTAGGTGAAACATATGAGGATGACAGATGGACACAAATACGTTCTAAGATTAGCAAGGGGCTGATATGCACAGACCTTATCGAAAACTCTATTAAAACATCCTACAGGTGGTATCTTACACACATAAGAACTGCACATTATACATTGCAGAAAAGTAGACTCTGTTATAGAGGCTATGCAGAAATTGGAAATTATATGCATATGTGGTGGGAATGTGGGGAGATTAAACAAATTTGGAACATACTATCTAAATTGATAAGTATCCTATTAGATAAATCTATGACGCTAACGGCGGCGCAGGCCCTCTTGCATGTCTCAGATGAATCCTTAAACTTAGCTACCAATATATTCATACATATACTTTGTACAACCACGAGGATATGTATAGCCAAACACTGGAGAACAGGTTCCCTAACATGGTCAGAAGTGATTAACAGGTTAGATTATACAGGGAGTGCAGAATTATTAGGCAAGTTGTATTTTTGAGGATTAATTTTATTATTGAACAACAACCATGTTCTCAATGAACCCAAAAAACTCATTAATATCAAAGCTGAATAGTTTTGGAAGTAGTTTTTAGATTGTTTTTAGTTATAGCTATTTTAGGGGGATATCTGTGTGTGCAGGTGACTATTACTGTGCATAATTATTAGGCAACTTAACAAAAAACAAATATATACCCATTTCAATTATTTATTTTTACCAGTGAAACCAATATAACATCTCAACATTCACAAATATACATTTCTGACATTCAAAAACAAAACAAAAACAAATCAGTGACCAATATAGCCACCTTTCTTTGCAAGGACACTCAAAAGCCTGCCATCCATGGATTCTGTCAGTGTTTTGATCTGTTCACCATCAACATTGCGTGCAGCAGCAACCACAGCCTCCCAGACACTGTTCAGAGAGGTGTACTGTTTTCCCTCCTTGTAAATCTCACATTTGATGATGGACCACATGTTCTCAATGGGGTTCAGATCAGGTGAACAAGGAGGCCATGTCATTAGATTTTCTTTTTTTATACCCTTTCTTGCCAGCCACGCTGTGGAGTACTTGGACGCATGTGATGGAGCATTGTCCTGCATGAAAATCATGTTTTTCTTGAAGGATGCAGACTTCTTCCTGTACCACTGCTTGAAGAAGGTGTCTTCCAGAAACTGGCAGTAGGACTGGGAGTTGAGCTTGACTCCATCCTCAACCCGAAAAGGCCCCACAAGCTCATCTTTGATGATACCAGCCCAAACCAGTACTCCACCTCCACCTTGCTGGCGTCTGAGTCGGACTGGAGCTCTCTGCCCTTTACCAATCCAGCCACGGGCCCATCCATCTGGCCCATCAAGACTCACTCTCATTTCATCAGTCCATAAAACCTTAGAAAAATCAGTCTTGAGATATTTCTTGACGTTTCAGCTTGTGTGTCTTATTCAGTGGTGGTCGTCTTTCAGCCTTTCTTACCTTGGCCATGTCTCTGAGTATTGCACACCTTGTGCTTTTGGGTACTCCAGTGATGTTGCAGCTCTGAAATATGGCCAAACTGGGGGCAAGTGGCATCTTGGCAGCTGCACGCTTGACTTTTCTCAGTTCATGGGCAGTTATTTTGCGCCTTGGTTTTTCCACATGCTTCTTGCGACCCTGTTGACTATTTTGAATGAAACGCTTGATTGTTCGATGATCAAGCTTCAGAAGCTTTGCAATTTTAAGAGTGCTGCATCCCTCTGCAAGATATCTCACTATTTTTAACTTTTCTGAGCCTGTCAAGTCCTTCTTTTGACCCATTTTGCCAAAGGAAAGGAAGTTGCCTAATAATTATGCACACCTGATATAGGGTGTTGATGTCATTAGACCACACCCCTTCTCATTACAGAGATGCACATCACCTAATATGCTTAATTGGTAGTAGGCTTTCGAGCCTATACAGCTTGGAGTAAGACAACATGCATAAAGAGGATGATGTGGTCAAAATACTCATTTGCCTAATAATTCTGCACTCCCTGTATATATGCTATGTCAGAATCTGCCTCTTGGTTGCAGGATAACACAACACATTTCCAAAAGATTTGGGTCCACTGGATCATGAACAGAGATAGAAGTGAGATAAGGGAGATTTTAATTTTTCAAGAGTTTTAACATTATAGGGGATCTCTCCTAAACTTATTGCCACTAAGTATTTTATGGGGAACTTATATACATCTTAGATACAATTTGATGGTTCTCTCTCTGCTCGACGGGAAAGGTTATACAGTTATGAGTTTATGGTTTTACAGTTACAAAAGTTTATGTTTAATGTTTATAATTATTAAAATAAAAGGAAAACACATTAGAAAAGGGAGGGGAAGGAAGACTATGGATAATTTCGTTCCTACTTCGGGAAAATAAACAGGACCTCATTATATCTCTTATGCCTGTAGGCAACTTCAGTGGGTGGGAGCTTTTCCTAAGACTCTATGGACTATCAGAGATTTCAATAATGATGGAGATATATTGGAAAAGCCAGATGGATATACAAATTGCTGAGACAGGTTGTTTCATCCTCCAACTAGCTCTCACGTTGTTTGAGATATATGGAATTATAAAACTTTATCGAACATGATAAGAGGTCTTGAGACTGTAACAAAGAATATAAATATATGTTTATCTGAACTAGGAGCATGATGTATTAGATATAATGGGCGCGATCCGATATACGGCGTAGTTTGCGGCGCAAGCGAGGGAACCCGCGTCGCCCGCAGTTTCAGCTCGCATCTCGAGCTATCCAATATATACGGCACCGTCAGATGCTAACGTGCCGTAAGTCTGATAAACCAGCGATGTCTAGAAATCTGCGTAAGTACAAATTTCTGGCGTCGTCAGTGACTTACGCCACGTTAGAAACTGCCGGCACCTACAAAACCTGACTAAAGTATGAAATCTCCCGCACTGTCTAACACGCCTCCTAAACATAGCCCGACACGTCTAACACGCCTCCCTAACATAGCCTGACACGTCTAACCCTTTATCTGCTATCCCCCCTCACTATCCTAACCATAAAATATGTATTAACCCCTAAACCACCGTTCCCAGACTCCGCCGCCAGCTAATAAAGTTATTAACCCCTAAACTGCCGCTCCCAGACCCCGCCGCCAACTATATTAAATCTATAACCCCCTAATTTAATCCCCCTGCCCCACCGCCATCTATATTAACCCCTAAAATACTAAACTATCCCTACCACTAAACCTAAGTCTAACCCTACAAATAGCCCTGAAAAGTGCTTTTTGCGTGGCATTACCCCAAAGTAAACTGCTCTTTTGCCAGCCCTTAAAAGGGCTTTTTGCAGGGCATGCCCCAAAGAAAACTGCTCTTTTACCAGCCCTTAAAATGGCTTTTGGTGGGGCATTGTCACAAAGTAATCAGCTCTTTTGCCTACAATCTAAATCCCCCTACACCGCTGCCACCTATAATAAATGTATTAACCCCTAATCTAATCCCCCTACACCACCGCCACCTATATTAACTATATTAACCCTAATTATATTAGGGTTAATATAGTTAATATCGTTATTATATTATATATATATATATATATATATATATATATATATATATATATATATATATATATATATATATATATATATATATATATTAAGTATAATAACCCTATCTAACTCTAACATCCCTAACTAAACTCTTATTAAAATAAATCTAATATTAATATTATTAATTAAAATATTCCTATTTAAATCTAAATACTTACCTATAAAATAAACCTTAAGATAGCTACAATATAATTAATAATTACATTTGTTGCTATTTTAGGGTTTATATTTATTTTACAGCTAACTTGGTATTTATTTTAACTAGGTACAATAGCTATTAAATAGTTAATAACTATTTAATAGCTACCTAGTTAAAATAATTACCATTTTACCTGTAAAATAAATCCTAACCTAAGTTACAAATACACCTACACTATCAATAAATTAAATAAACTACAAATATCTAAACTAAAATACAATTAAATAAACTAAACTAAATTACAAAAAAAAAAAAAACACTAAATTACAAAAAATAAAAAAAAGATTACAAGATTTTTAAGCTAATTACACCTATTCTAAGCCCCCTAATAAAATAATAAAGCCCCCCAAAATAAAAAAATTCCCTACCCTATTCTAAATTAAACAAGTTCAAAGCTCTTTTACCTTACCAGCCCTTAAAAGTGCCTTTTGCGGGGCATGCCCCAAAGAAAACTGCTCTTTTGCCTGAAAAAAAACCACAATACCACCCCCCAACATTACAACCCACCACCCACATACCCCTACTCTAACCCAAACCCCCCTTAAATAAACCTAACACTACCCCCCTGAGGATCTCCCTACCTTGTCTTCACCCAACCGGGCTGAACTCCTCATCCGATCCGGGCGATGTCTTTATCCAAGCGGCAGCAAAGTCTTCTTCCATCCGGCAGCATCTTCCATCAAGCGGCATCTTCAATCTTCTTTCTTCGCTCCTCCGACGTGGAGCATCCATCCCGGCAGATGACTGAACGACGAATGAGGTACCTTTAAATGACGTCATCCAAGATGGCGTCCGTCAAATTCCGATTGGCTGAGAGGATTCTATCAGCCAATCGGAATTAAGGTAGAAAAATCTGATTGGCTGATTGAATCAGTCAATCAGATTCAAGTTCAATCCGATTGGCTGAACCAATCAGCCAATCAGATTGAGCTTGCATTCTATTGGCTGTTCCGATTAGCCAATAGAATGCAAGCTCAATCTGATTTGCTGATTGGCGGTGTAAGGGGTTCACATTACGGGATAGATCAGGTAGATGGTGGCGGTTTTAGGGGTTCACATTAGGGGATAGATCAGTTAGATGGTGGTGGTTTTAGGGGCTCACAGTAGGGGGTTAGTTTATGTAGATGGCGGCGGGGTCCGGGAGCGGCGGTTTAGGGGTTAAATACTTTATTAGGGATTGCGGTGGGGGATCGCGGTTGACAGGTAGATAGAGATTGCGCATGCGTTAGGTGTTAGGTTTATTTTGCAGGCAGTTTAGGTAGTTACGGGGCTCCAATAGTCAGCGTAAGGCTTCTTACGGCTGCTTTTTGTGGCGAGGTGAAAATGGAGTAAGATTTCTCCATGTTCGCCACGTAAGTCCTTACACTGTATATTGGATACCAAACTGCGCTGGTTTGGTATACCTGTCTATGGCCAAAAAAACTACGGGCGTCGGCAGAAATATACGCGCGTAACTTCTAGGTTACGCCGTATATAGGATACCAAACCAGCGCAAATATTGGCGTCACCAGCTTTTGCAGGCGACGATTTTTATCGGATCAAGCCCAATGTCTCTTATCTTCCTTTCTGACAATAAAGATTATTTCAACTAAAGAATAGGAACTCTTCTGCTAAAATAAGAGAATTCATGCTTATTATTGTTTATCTCAGGGCAAACAACGGACTAGACTTAGCTGGGAAGGGGCCCAACTCAGATCTGGCAATTTTAGCCATAGATGCCGAGAAGGCCTTCGACTCAGTTTAGCATGATCATCTGCTATTTACTTTAGAACTATTCGGTTTGAAAGGGAATTTTCTCAAGTTTGTTGCAAATTTATGCCGAAATGCCTCTACAAAGATGGTAATAAACGGGTCTCTTTCACAGCACATAACTCTGCATAGAGGGACTAGGCAAGGTTGTCCGCTGTCTCCGCATCTCTTTGATATTGTTATTGAACTGCTCGCTATACTAATTAGACAGCGACTTGAGGGAATTAAAAAAAGGTCTTGAAAAAGGTCTATGTTGGACCGAAACGCGTCGACTGGTGAGTAGCATTCCAATTATTTATCTATTAGAAAAACAATCTGCACTATTATTATTTCTTTTGGCAGAAGGAAGTAATAACCTGAGTGACGCTGGAGCTGAAAATTGTCTATTGACGCTGAAGCCCATACTCCACTGCAGGCAACTATATATCCCATATAGACTGATAAAGCACATAGAAGACAGGAATCACCCACATTGGGAAACACATAAACTCTGACTTTTAACAAAAGTTGTTTCTGGTTACACATTCTTATTTTTTCAATTTTTGACTTTTTTACTTATTTTTTTGTATTGAAAACAATTGTTGGCGGTTGCAATCATGTTGGTCACTAGTGACATATGAGGTCTAAATTGGAACACATATTGGAACACAATTTTAGGATCTAGTTTTTGAAAGGCACTCAGAATCTGTGTTATCTTAGGTTTCTTCATTTTTAGTATAAAAAAAAAAAAAAAAAAAATTCTAATTTGTATTTAATTTTTGCACCCATCACGGAAACACTGATTTGATATTCACATTTTTTGAAGTTTGTACTGCATATTTTGAAGTTTTTATTGTGTTATAAGGTTTCTTTGTATATTTGAAAACTCACATTTTACCTGTCACAGAATCACCCGAAATAGAACATGCATCTTCTATTCTCTCCGCTAGCGGAAACGGTCACTGATCCTTTATAGGAGCAGCTGATCGGTTCCACTCTGGTCACATACAACCCAAGGGACCCGGTAAAAGTGTCTAACAAACACTATACAAACACATTTGGAAGTTAACAGTGACATATAATCTTACCATCCTTATACATATCCTGTAATTGCTCTGAATATTATTGTAGATTGATCTGACAATTATAGTGGGTAGCGCTGCTAAAAGATCAGCCTGTACCTCTGTATTTTTTGTGATATATACCTATCCGGTCGAATTGATAAAGCTGGTAACACTACTTAAGGTCTGTTTCCAGATCATTTTATTAACATTTTTATATTCAGCATTTTGCAAGCTTTTAAGTTATCGATTAAAGGAATTCCTAAAACATAGAAGTATAACTGAATGTTTCAGTCATTGAGGTTTTTACATTTGTACTTGTATTTTTATTCATTGTAAAATACTGTGTGGATTCGTAATCAATCCACTCTGTTTATCACATATGCATTAAGTTTAGATACGAATGTTTGAAATCTTCAAAGCTATCTCAGAAGTATTGTCAAGAATTTATGTTTTGTAAAATTGTTTTTTAATCTGTAATAAATTATTTGTTTTAACCCATATTGTAAAGGAATTGGTTTTACATTCTGAACCCAGCCGGTTCGCTGGCGCTTTGATATTTTCCGACTTTTCTTATAACTTATCAGACCACTAGGGGTCACCTATCAAAGCCAAGGGCACAATTAGTAGTAGGCGCTAAGTGATTTCTTCTCTCTGTAATACAAGCATGAATATACCTAGACTTCTCTCAATCTTATAACAATTTGGATCTTTCTCTGGATACGAGGTGAACATCACAAAATCAGAATTCCTTTGGATTAAACAGACGAACGAATCGTGTACAAAAATACCTTTTTCCATAGTTCATGATTCATTTAGATATTTAGCAATAATTATATCCTCTGACACTTGGTATTCTCTAGATATTACACCAATCATAAATAAAATCAAAGATACTCTTAAAAACGGGCATAATTTACCTCTTTCCCTATCGGGATGCATAGCGGCATACAAGATGATTCTCCTTTCCAAAATGCTCTACATCCTCCAGAATATTCCTTTGATATTAAGGAAGAAAGTCTTGTCTTCTTGTGATTCTGCTTTGCGATCATTTATATGGCAAAATAGGAGGTCTAGAATCTCCTTTCAGAAACTTTATCTTCCTTTTAGGTAAGGAGGATTGTCTTTACCTGATCTCAAGGCTTATAACTATGCTTTCCTGGCCCGCATAGTAACAGATTGGCTATTTTCAAAAGACTACATCACAAATAACAACCTTGAAAAAAATATAACGAGTCCTTTATCTCTTGCAGCGCTCATCCACTCTAATACTAGTCGTATATCACCTGAAATAAAGAAACTGAGATCATATATAACCCAATTCTAGCATGGAAAAATATTAGCAACAGATTAGTCATAGAACATTGAGTGTTGAGATACATTCCATTTCTGGGGAACCCCCAATTTCAAGCAGGTCTAAACTCAACACTCTTTTTAAAATGGAAGTATGAGGGTCTCTCTAATGTGTCAGATATTAGATATGGAAAGGTGTTGCATTAAAACATTTGATTCTCTCAGGCGCGATTTTAACCTTCCACATAAAACATTTTTTGCTTATCTTCAAGCAAGACATTACGCCCAAAAGTTGATTATCGACTACGGCTGGAATTGGTCACTGGGAAATATTGAAAATTGGCTTGTATTAGTTAAGATCGGGGCACAATAAATTTGGACTAGCTTTGTACTAAATGGGCCGCATTATTAATGCAAGAATTAGACCCTAAATTGCTATACCTCTCAATTCAAGAAGCTACGCAAGCAACTCTTTCCTCTACTTGGAGGTAGTCTCACCGGAAGTTACTACACATGTCTTATTTCACTCCGGAAAAGGGGTTTAAATGTGGAAACTCTAATTTTACCATATGCCCTAAATGCTCTCTCCCCTTGGCAAACCTTCTGCACATGCTTTGGACCTGTCCAATAATAAGAAATTTTTGGTTTAAAGTTAAATTTTGGCTTCGCAAAATACTGAATAACCCTTCCTTGATCCTGTCTGCAGTGAACATGATCTTTCTTTGCTCTCAGTCAGAGAATAAGCAACTTAACACTAAATGTTTTAATTCGACTATATTGGCCGCTAGATATCTTATCTTTAAAAAACTGGAAATTGCAAAAAGTCCCTAGTGTATTAGAAATCAAAAATTGTCTAAAGAAACAATGCCTTCTTGAACAAATTGATACTAACATACGCCTAGATTTAGAGTTCTGCGCTAGCCATCAAAACCAGCGTTAGAGGCTCCTAACGCTGGTTTTGGCCGCCCGCTGGTATTTAGAGTCAGTCAGGAAAGGGTCTAACGCTCACTTTCCAGCCGCAACTTTTCCATACCGCATATCCACCTATGCCATTTGCGTATCCTATCTTTTCAAAGAGATCTTTCTAACGCTGGTATAGTCTTGGCTGAAGTGAGAGTTAGAAATCTAACAACAAGACTCCAGCCGCAGAGAAAAGCCAGGAGTTAAGAGCTTTCTGGGCTAACGCCGGTTCATAAATCGCTTAACTACTGTGCTCTAAAGTACACTAACACTCATAAACTAAATATGTACCCCTAAACCGAGGCCTCCCCACATCGCCGCCATTCTAATAATTTTTTTAACCCCTAATCTGCCGACCACACACCGCTGCAACCTACATTATCCCTATGTACCCCTAATCTGCTGCCCCTAACACCACCGACCCCTATATTATATTTATTAACCCCTAATCTGCCGCCTCCAACGTCGCCACCACCTACCTACAATTATTAACCCCTAATCTTCCGACCGGACCTCACCGCTACTATAATAAAGTTATTAACCCCTAATTCGCCTCACTCCTGCCTCAATAACCCTATAATAAATAGTATTAACCCCTAATCTGCCCTCCCTAACATCACCGACACCTAACTTCAAGTATTAACCCCTAATCTGCCGACTGGACCTCGCAGCTACTCTAATAAATTTATTAACCCCTAAAGCTAAATCTAACCTTAACACTAACACCCCCCTAAGTTAAATATGATTTAAATCTAACAAAATAAATTATTTCTTATTAAATAAATTATTCCTATTTAAAGCTAAATCCTTACCTGTAAAATAAACCATAATATAGCTACAATATAAATTATAATTATATTGTAGCTATTTTAGGATTAATATTTATTTTACAGGCAATTTTGTTTTTATTTTAACCAGGTACAATAGCTATTAAATAGTAAATAACTATTTAATAACTACCTAGTTAAAATAATTACAAAATTACCTGTAAAATAAATCCTAACCTAAGTTACAATTAAACCTAACACTACACTATCAATAAATTAATTAAATAAAATACCTACAATTATCTACAATTAAACCTAACACTACACTATCAATAAATTAATTACATACAAATACCTACAAATAAATTCAATTAAATAAACTAGTACAAAAAATAAAAAAGAACTAAGTTCCAAAAAATAAAAAAATAATTTACAAACATTATAAAAATATTACATCAATTTTAAGCTAATTACACCTACTCTAAGCCCCCTAATAAAATAACAAAGCCCCCCAAAATAAAAAAATGCCCTACCCTATTCTAAAATAAAAATTGAAAAGCTCTTTTACCCTACCAGCCCTTAAAAGGGCCTTTTGCGGGGCATGCCCCAAAGAATTCTGCTCTTTTGCCTGTAAAAAAAAACATACAATACCCCCCCAACATTACAACCCACCACCCACATACCCCTAATCTAACCCAAACCCCCCTTAAATAATCCTAACACTAAGCCCCTGAAGATCTTCCTACCTTATTTTCACCACGCCGGGTATCACCGATCCATCCAGAAGAAGCCCCGAAATCTTCATCCGATCCGGGGCTGAAGAGGTCCATCATCCGGCTGAAGTCTTGATCCAAGTGGGGGCTCAAGAAATCCATCATCCGGCTGAAGTCTTGATCCAAGCGGGGGCTGAAGAGGTCCATCATCCGGCTGAAGTCTTCTATCAAGCGGCATCTTCCATCTTCTTTCTTCCGGATCCATCTTCATCCCGCCGACGCGGAACATCCATCCTGGCCGACGACTTTAAGGGACGTCATCCAAGATGGCGTCCCTCGAATTCGGATTGGCTTATAGGATTCTATCAGCCAATCGGAATTAATGTAGGATAATTCTGATTGGCTGCTTTTTTGCAGGTGTTAGATTTTTTTTCAGCTCAAACTAGCCCATTGTTTCCTATGGGGGAATCGTGCATGAGCACGTTTTTTAAGCTGGCCGCGTCCGTAAGCACCGCTGGTATTTAGAGTTGCAGTGGTGGTAAATTATGCTCTACGCTCCCTTTTTGGAGCCTAACGCAGCCCTTCTGTGAACTCTAAATACCAGCGGTATTTAAAAGGTGCGGGGGAAAAAATACACACGTAGCTAACGCACCCCTTTGGCCGCAGAACTCTAAATCTAGCCAATAGACAATAATCAGGATATTACCAGATTTTTCCTTAAATAGTCTATGTTTATGAAAGCACTTCCGCCGAATGAAATTGAATTTTTAATATACCCCTTCCGTAATTCGGATTTGGTTCTGCTTGGCATATGGTAAATTAATCTTGTTCCATCTTTCCCTTCCCTCCTCCCCCTTTCCCCCCCTCTTTTTCTGTTCTCTGTTTTTTGTTTTCCTTCCTTTATCTTGTGGTTCAGTTATGGAAGGGAAAAAATAAAGAAAAGGAAAACTTCCAACATTATGCATTATGTTAAGGCCTAATATAACAGAAATTTACTTCTTTTTTTCCCCCTTCTTAGTTGTACTCTAAACAGGGTTTAAAATTATTTTGCATATTTTGTAATGCATTGTTGGTTGTAAATAAATAAAGAATTGAAAAAAAAAGTATTTCCCCATAGGAATCAATGGGGCTGCGTTAGGAGCTTTATGCTACTTTTTTGCAGGTGTTAGGTTTTTTTCAGCCGGCTCTCCCCATTGATTCCTATGAGGAAATCGTGCACAAGCACGTTTTGCCAGCTCACCGCTACCATAAGCAGCGCAGGTATTGAGGTGAGATGTGGAGAAAAATTTTGCTCTCCGCTCACTTTTCTGTGGCTAACGCAGCGTTTGTAAAAACCCGTAATACCAGCATTGTCTGCAAGTGAGCGGTGAGGGAAAACTGCTCGTTAGCACCGCACCCCTGTTACCACAAAACTCGTAATCTAGGTGAATGTAAGTCTAGCCCCACAATACTAGGAAATTCTCCTCTGAACATGGGAAATGGCAACCCCAGACAATCGTTTTGGCCTCCTTTGTATTATGACCCTGGGAGAGTCTCCTTAAGTGTGATAGGGGAAACCAGACGTGGACTCCTTGCCCAAATGTGCCTATAGTAATATGACTGCACCTCACTAAAGAGGCCCAAAGGAGGGTAAAACATTTATCTGGGGTTGCCATTTCCATAGTTCAGATGAGAATTGCATGGTATTTCTGGTGGGACTGACCTTGTTAGGTGGATTAGGCTGATATACTTCAGGAAAGTTTTCCTCTGTGAAAAGCACAGTTGGGCTAAAAGAAACCCCTGCCAGAGTAAATGGGCCATAGAACAAGCCACAGAACTGTTGTTAATTCCTGTTAGACTGCTTCTCTTTCTGTATGTATTCTTAGAATATTTCACCTAAACGACAAGGTTTTGAATGGGCCTCACATTAGTCTAAGAACCCCTTTCAATTAACATGTGAATCAGCAGTTTGTTTTACTAAGGAATCATAGAAAAGTAAAATTTGTCTTACCAAGGAATCATAGAAAAGTGTGAGAGATTAAAGCTCTGTCATGTGGGGTGTTTTGCACCTTCTGATGAACTGGACTTTAATTCCATATGTGATGGCTTGTGGACGCTCACCATCCAATAAAAGAAATATGACATTTTGCAATTTTACATCTCATATTAATATCACATAGAAAAAGAGTTGCTCATTGAAACGTGTTTAAAAACTATGGGATAGAATATTAGAGGAGCTGGAGCGCTAATTTAGCTAGAAGTAAACTTTTTGCACGCAACGGTTTGCGCTTGTGTTAGTAAGTAAAAGTTAGCCTTGTCACTCTAACCCAACGAGCGTAAAAGCTGAACTTGGAATATTACGAGCGCGTTCATTTATTCCCCCATAGAAGTCAATGGAGCAAAGCAAGTGAAAAAAACCCACCCTACTCTGGTGTAAACCCTATCGCATATTCTCATGTGCACTAACCCGACATAAAAATATGAATATTTGACATTCCAATGTTCTTCACATACAACAATATGTTCTTCTTAATCATAAATACACATACTGTATATACATGATCATAGATAGATATACATATATACAGATACTGTATATACATGATTATAGATAGATATAGATATATACAGATACTGTATATATAGGAATATCTATTTAGAAATACTTAGAACATATTCCTCTGTGCTGTACATTGGAATAAGAAATATTTACAGTAAATACACAGCATTTATTGCACATTATTAAATATGAATATTGCATAAATATGCTTTAACATGTTTTCATCTACTTAACTACAAAGGTCTCTATATGTCTTTATATGTGTACATATGTATCAATGTGTTTATATGTGTATATATGTATGTAAATGCATATATAGACATATAAATACATAAGTACATAAATACATATGTATACGTATATATAGACATACAGTCACACACAAAAAAGTACACCCATTTTGAATTATATGGTTTTACGTATCAGGACATAATAAAAATCATCTGGTCTTTAGCAGGTCTTAAAATTAGGTAAATACAACCTAAAATGAACAACAACATGACATTTTACACCATATCTTGATTTATTTATTTAAAATAAAGTCAAAATGGAGAAGCAATGTGAAAAAAACTAAGTACACCCTTACTGCTTCCATATGAATTAGGAAGCTATGTAGCAGCCAGGTGCTGCTAATTAAATGCCCTTAATTAAAGGGACATAAAACAAGTTGGGATAGAGACAAAATATAATAATATGTACTTTAATTACTTTGCTTGCAAATGTATACTGTAGTGCCTCGCCATTAACCCTTTCTTTTAAGTTTCTGAATTTTACAGCTCTAACTCCCCCACACAATTACTTTTATGGCTGTATCTATATCCACCTTTGCTTTGGTAGAATGCAAGACTTAAACACTCATTATCTGCTGGAGCATGCCTAGAAGCAAATAAGCTGCTGTGAACTCAGTTGAAATACAATTCCTGTGTATCTAATACTAAACACTGATAAGGGGGGTGGATCAGTCTAATCCATACAGCATGGCTATATAACTAATTTTTCTTATTTTTGAAAATTATTTTAAAATATTTGCCAGCAATGTTTAAACATTTTTTATGCAAACTGTTTTTACTTAATAGACCTCTTAGGATATGTACATATCTCAACATGTTTTATTGTACTTTAACCCCTTAATGACCAAGGACGTACGCCACATGTCCTCAAAAAAAATACAGTTAATGACCGAGGACGTGTGGCGTACGTCCTTGGTCTGGAAAGCAGCTGGAAGCGATCCTGCTCACTTCCAGCTGCTTTACGGTTATTGCAGTGATGCCTCGATATTGAGGCATCCTGCAATAACCCCCTTGGCCATCCGATGCAGAAAGAGCCACTCTGTGGCCCTCTCTGCACCGGACATCGGTGGCCGGTATCGTTGGTGGGTGGGAGCAAGTCTGAGAGGCGGGTGGGCGGCCATCGATGTGCCGAGTGGAGTGGAGGGGAGCGGGATCGGGGACGGCACAGATGGGAGCGCGCACGGGAGAGCGCGTGCACGGGGGCCTGCGGGTGGGTGCGTGCACGGGGCGGGAGCGGGAGGGAACCGCTACACTGCAGAAAAAAAAAGATGTAAAAAGTAAAAAAAAAAAAGTTTTGAAAGTGATAAATAAACAGCTAAGGGATCTGGAAGGGGTGGGGGGTTGGTATTGGGGGGGGGAGTTACACTACAGATGGCGCACATTAAGGCAGAAGGGGAGGCTTAGAGAGCTGTTTGGTGGGGGATCAGTGAGGTTGGGGGCTAAGGGGGATCCTACACAGCAGCATATGTAAATATGCTAAAAAAAAAACACACAAAAAAAAGCCCAAATATAGCTTTTATTTTAGTACTGGCAGAGTTTCTGCCAGTACTTAAGATGGTGGGGACAATTGTGGGGTGGGGGAGGGAAGAGAGCTGTTTGGGAGGGATCAGGGGGTCTCATGTTTCAGGTGGGAGGCTGAGCTCTACACTAAAGCTAAAATTAACCCTGCAAGCTCCCTACAAGCTACATAATTAACCCCTTCACTGCTAGCCATAATACACATGTGAAATGCAGTGGCATTTGGCGGCCTTCTAATTACCAAAAACAAACGCCAAAGCCATATATGTCTGCTATTTCTGAACAAAGGGGATCCCAGAGAAGCATTTACAACAATTTGTGCCATAATTGCACAAGCTGTTTGTAAATGATTTCAGTGAGAAACCTAAAATTGTGAAAAAATTTACGTTTTTTTTTTTATTTGATCACATTTGGCGGTGAAATGGTGGCATGAAATATACCAAAATGGTCTAGATCAATACTTGGGGTTGTATACTACACTACACTAAAGCTAAAATTATCCCTAAAAGCTCCCTACATGCTCCATAATTAACCCCTTCACTGCTGGGCATAATACACGTGTAGTGCGTAGTGGCATTTAGCAGCCTTCTAATTACTAAAAAGCAACGCCAAAGCCATATATGTCTGCTTTTTCTGAACAAAGGGGATCCCAGAGAAGAATTTACAACCATTTAAGCCATAATTGCACAAGCTGTTTGTAAATAATTTCAGTGAGAAACCAAAAGTTTGTGAAAACATTTGTAAAAAAGTGAACGATTTTTTGTATTTAATCGCATTTGGCGGTGAAATGGTGGCATGAAATATACCAAAATGGGCCTAGATGAATACTTTGGGATGTCTACTAAAAAAAAATATATACATGTCAATGGATATTCAGAGATTCCTGAAAGATATTAGTGTGCTAATGTAACTAGCGCTAATTTTGAAAAATAATGGTTTGGAAATAGCAAAGTGCTACTTGTATTTATGGCCCTATAACTTACAAAAAAAGCAAAGAACATGTAAACATTGGGTATTTCTAAACTCAGGACAAAATTTAGAAACTATTTAGCATGGGTGTTTTTTGGTGGTTGTAGATGTGTAACAGATTTTGGGGGTCAAAGTTAGAAAAAGTGTGTTTTTTTCAATTTTTTCCTCATATTTTATATTTTTTTTATAGTAAATTATAAGATATGATGAAAATAATGGTATCTTTAGAAAGTCCATTTAGTGGTGAGAAAAATGGTATATAATATGTCTGGGTACAGTAAATGAGTAAGAGGGAAATTACAGCTAAACACAAACATCGCAGAAATGTAAAAATAGCCTTGGTCCCAAACGGACAGAAAATGGAAAAGTGCTGTGGTCATTAAGGGGTTAATTGATCATCAGCAAGTGTGACCACGTCTATAAAAGCCAAAGTTTTAGCAGTTTGCTGGTCAGGAGAATTCAGGTGTGTGTTAACACAATGCTAAGAAGGAAGACATCAGCAATGATCTTAGAAGGGAAGGGTTTACAAACAATTTAAAGTCCATCATTCTACAGTGAGAAAGAATATTCACAAGTGGAAAACATTTAAGACAGTTGCCAATCATCCCAGGAGTTGATGTCCCAGCAAATTCACCCCAAGGAAAGACCGTGCAATGCTCAGATTAATTGCAAAAATCCCAAATGTTACATCTCTTTGGTTTGCAAAGTTGCATATGAACAAACCACAAGACTTCTGGAACAATATCCTTTGGACAGATGAGACCAAAGTGGAGATGTTTGGCCATAATGCATAGCACCACATTTGATGAAAACCAAACACAGCATATCAGCAGGGAACACCTCATACCAACTGCCAAGCATGGTGGTGGAGGGGTGATGATTGGGGCTTGCTTTGGAGCCACAGAACCTGGGCACCTTGCAGTCATTGCGTTGACCATGAACTCCTCTGTGTACCAAAGTATTCTAGTGTCAAATGTGATGCCATTTGTATGACAGCTAAAGCTTGGCCGAAATTGGGTCATGCAACAGGAGAGTGATCCCAAGCATACCAGCAAATCTACAACAGATTGGCCCAGTCAAAGTCCAGACCTCAACCAGATTGAAATGCTGTGGCGGAAGCTTAAGAGAGCTGTGCATAAATGAATGCCCGTATACCGCAATGAACTGAAGCAACGTTGTAAAGAAGAGTGGGACAAAATTCCTCCACAACTATGTGAGAGACTGATAAAGTCATACAGAAAACGATTACTTCCAGTTATTGCTGCTAAAGGTGGTTCAACAAGCTAGATTTCTTTGTAAGTTTAGGACATTGTAGTCTGAACAGTGATGCAAGGTTTCTAAATTTAATAAAGATAAATACTAACTGCCTTAAGTAGGACTTAAGCCAAGGTAGAATTAATATAAAGAAACAATTTAAGGTGCAAGGATACTTGAGATCTCATGGTTGTCATTATATTCCTGTTTTGGATTCAGCAAATGGAGTTGCTTACTCATGAACCTTTAGACAAATAGCACACACATTAAGGGCTAGATTACAAGTGGAGCGCTACATTATCACGCGCCCGCAAATGGGCAAATTTGCACATTTGCGGGCACGCAATAACCAGCCATTACAAGTGGCTTGTTATTGCTGCCATAATTTTCTAAAAATGCCCCAAATGCCCACAAAATAGAGGGCATTATAGTTTTTAAAGTTGGTCTGAGTGGGGTGTTAGAAAAAAAACTGTACTAAGCAGTTTTTGGGATCTAAAGTTGGCGGCAGTGGGGTGTTAGAAAAAAAAACAAAAAAAAAATATTTATTTAACACATAAATATATATGAATATCAGCATATACATATATATTTAAAAATGCTGTGCTTCTTACCCCCTTCGCTGCTCGAGGTTCTGATGCAGTCTGTGACGTCATCTAAACGATGCACCCATTGGAGCCTATGGAAGTGCACTCTCGTGAGCACAATACTTCCAAGCAATGCAAACACAAACCCGCGTTTGCATTGCTATTAACTTGTAATACCAGCACACATTAGCGTGCGCTTTTATTACACAATGGACCGTTAATATCGATTTCATGAAAGCGATATGTAGTGCTCCACTTATAATCTGGCCCTAATTAGTTTACAAAAGTATAAAATCTTTCAGCATTGCACAAGAGTAAAGGTAATAATGGAAATTATGGTTGACCCCTGTGATTGGTAATGCTTGCCCATTGTCTAAAATGAAAGTAATTCTGTAACTTAAAGATTACATAAATTCTAAACAAAATGCTTGTACTTCTAAGTATTATTTCTGTTGTATAAATGCCATTTTGGTACTAGATATAAGAACTGAAGAAAGGAGATTACACAAAATGAATGAAACTGACTAATGTATCATATTAATTTCCAAGTTTATTTTGTTTATTTTTTTTTTATAGCTGATTGTAAAAATTTGCACATATAACCACACATTTTGAACACACTGGCATGTCTTGAAATTCATTACTGGAGAGGTGAAAGTGTCTAATCTGGCTAACTTGTCTTTTTAAATTCTCAACAGATTCAAAACCAATCTAAATAATGAGAAAGTCCAGCAAAAAAATCAATTATCTCTAAATTTTCCCTGGGTTTGCAACACATATACTTCATCAGTACTCTGCATTAAGACAAGTCAAAAGTTGTATTCCAATCCATCAAAACATTTTTTAAACATTGTTGCTGGCTTGCTTTAGACATTTCTTTTTCAACAGCCTTAAACAATTGAAAACCAATTTTAGCTTGTTTTCAATGTTAAATGTCAGATACAGTTAAGACTACTTTATCAGCTATAAAGGTTGTCCTAATGCCTGTACTGATTAGTCTGTACCATGCTTCATAGTAGTGTTATCCTTCAAATATTTTTACAGATTCCATTTTTTAAGGAGCAGTTATTGCCAGCTTTGCAAGAGCCTTTGTAGTCAGGTTAGTAGCAACAAAAAAACTTCTCTGGCAAGAAAAAAATGTATTTTCTGGGGTTTACTACCTCAACAGGGGATTGAATAAGCTGTGTGTCCTTAACATAAAACCTCTAATTCATGATTTTTTTAGATTTGTTATGAGTCCATACATAGACCAATGATTAATTGCGCTGGTTGGTACTCTAAAAGCCCGGTAGTGGAGGGGTGATGATTTGGGCTTGTTTTGATAACAGTTTGGCTTGATCAGGGATCAACAAGTTAGTTGTATAAATTTGCTGTTCTCATTGCACATAACAGTAACATATCCAATATTCGTCTAAAACAAATTCCAATTAAAACTAAATTTGGCAAAACCGAACATTAGGAAAAACCTGAAAAGAATCTTTTGGACAAAACTATTTTTCCACACATGCAAAGCTCTTATAATTACTTTACTGTTAACTTTCAAATATATATATAGATATACCAAGTAAGGCTCATTTAAATATTTCAAAAAAGAAAAGTTGTTTAGTAAATTAGAATAATGTAGAGCACAGTTTTAAATCAGTCAGACTGTCGCGCAGTTTAGTAAATCTCTCCCACTGGAAAGGAAATTGTTTTTATTATCATCATTTAGATTTGTATTTTTTACAATACATTATATATGATTTGACTCCAATAAGAGAAAATTGCTATTTCTGTAAATTAAATATATTTATTTTATTTTATTTACATGATCATGTTTCTCCTTCTGTGATTGAAGAAAAAAAAAGTGGTTACCTTGGTAACAATTACCTTCAATTTCATAATGAATAATTGAATTCATTTTTATTCTTGAGTGTTATTTTTATAGCAAACAATAAGGGATCTCAAAAGAGAAACAGCCGCACAGCAAGAGGCATCAGAAGGGCTAAAGATAAAAAAATATTATTTATTTAAATCGATTAAAACAAAGGTACGTGGCAGGCAAACATCCTGTTATTTTTATAAACTGTACATCAAATACTTATTTTTAGCTGCAGAAATTTCAAATAAGAAAATCATTAACAAAGGAGATCTTTTTAAATATTAGATTTTTATATCCATATATAATTATCATAGTTTACTCTGTTGATAGAGCATGAACATCTAAACTTCAATGGCCTAGATTCAAATCAATTTGATTGTCATTGACTTGGCTTTCCTAGACAAATACTTACCAATCGAGTAGTACCTCCCAGAGGGGCATGGACCTCAAAAAACCTTCCACAGGCCACCTATCCCCATTTCTAATTCATTCCATATCAGAATGGATAGAACTAGGTCCCTCTCTAGATTTACTGTATATATTGGTAAGTCTTTTTGTGGGTGGAATTTTGTGGCTGCAGGTTAGGAAACCAGGTGGGAAGAGGAAGAAGAGAGGGGAAAGAGCAGAAGAAAGGGGGAGAGAGAGCAAAATAGAGGAGAAAGAGCAAAAGAGAGGGGAAAGAGCAAAATAGAGGCAAGAGAGAGAAAAAGAGAGGGAGAGAGATGGAGAGAGAGAGCAAAAGAGAGGGGGAGAGAGAAAATAAGAGGAGGAAAGAGAGAGAACAAAAGAGAGGGGAAGAGAGAGAGCAAAAGAGAGGGGGGAGAGAGAGCAAAAGAAGAGAAGGGGAGAGAGAGGGGGGAGTGGGGGGAAAGAGAGCAAAAGAGAGGAGGGAGAGAGAGCAATAGAGAGGGGAAAAGAGAGCACAAAAGAGAGGGATGGAGAGAGAGCAAAAGAGAAGAGAAAGAGCAAAATAGAGGGAAGAGAGAGAAAAAGAGAGGGGGAGAGAGAACTAAAGAGAGGGGGTAGAGAGAGCAAAAGAGAGGGGGAGAGAGCACAAAAGAGAGGGGGAGAGAGAGCAAAAGAGAGGGGGGGAGAGAGCAAATGAGACGGATGGAGAGAGAGAAAGCAAAAGAGAGGGGAGAGAGACAGAGCAAAAGAGAGGGGGGAGAGAGGGGGAGAGAGAGCAAAAGAGTGGGAGAGAGAGAGAGCAAAAGAGGTATGGGGAGAAAGAGCAAACGAGAGGGATGGAGAGAGAGCAAAAAAAGGGAGAGAGACAGAGCACAAAAGAGAGGGGGAGAGAGAGCAAAAGAGAGGGGGGAGAGACAGAGCAAAAGAGAGGAGGGAGAGAGGGGGAGTGAGAGCAAAAGAGTGGGGGAGAAAGAGAGAGCAAAAGAGAGGGATGGAGAGAAAGAGCAAAAGAGAGGGGGGATAGAGAGCGCAAAAGAGAGGGGAAAGAGAGAAAGCAAAAGAGAGGGGGGAGAGAGAGCGCAAAACAGAGGGGGAGAGAGAATGCAAAAGATAGGGGGAGATCGAGAGCGCAAAAGAGAGGGGGAGAGAGAGCGCAAAAGAGGGGGTGAGAGTGAGAGCACAAAAGAGAGAGAGAACACAAAAGAGAGCGGGAGAGAGCGTAAAAGAAAGGAAGAGAGAGAGCGCAAAAGAGAGGGGGAGAGAGAGCAAAAGAAAGGGGAGGAGAGAAAGCAAAAGAGAGGGGGAGAGAGTGAGCAAAAGAGAGGGGGGAGAGAGCAAAAGAGAGGTAGAGTGAGAGAGAGCGCAAAAGAGAGAGGGAGAGAGCGCAAAAGAGAGGGGGAGAGAGCACAAAAGAGAGGGGGAGAGAGAGCAAAAGAGAGGGGGAAAGAGAGAGCAAAAGAGAGGGGGAGAGAGAGAGCAAAAGAGAGGTGGAGTGAGAAAGAGCGCAAAAGAGAGGGGGAGAGAGCACAAAGAGAGGGGGAGAGAGCACAAAAGAGAGGGGGAGAGAGCACAAAAGAGAGGGGGAGAGAGAGAGCAAGGGGTGGGTACTGTACTGCAAAAAATGGCCCATGTACACAGGCTTTAGGATTAGTATATATATATATACAGGGAGTGCAGAATTATTAGGCAAGTTGTATTTTTGAGGATTAATTTTATTATTGAACAACAACCATGTTCTCAATGAACCCAAAAAACTCATTAATATCAAAGCTGAATATTTTTGGAAGTAGTTTTTAGTTTGTTTTTAGTTTTAGCTATTTTAGGGGGATATCTGTGTGTGCAGGTGACTATTACTGTGCATAATTATTAGGCAACTTAACAAAAAACAAATATATACCCATTTCAATTATTTATTTTTACCAGTGAAACCAATATAACATCTCAACATTCACAAATATACATTTCTGACATTCAAAAACAAAACAAAAACAAATCAGTGACCAACATAGCCACCTTTCTTTGCAAGGACACTCAAAAGCCTGCCATCCATGGATTCTGTCAGTGTTTTGATCTGTTCACCATCAACATTGCGTGCAGCAGCAACCACAGCCTCCCAGACACTGTTCAGAGAGGTGTACTGTTTTCCCTCCTTGTAAATCTCACATTTGATGATGGACCACAGGTTCTCAATGGGGTTCAGATCAGGTGAACAAGGATTTTCTTCTTTTATACCCTTTCTTGCCAGCCACGCTGTGGAGTACTTGGACGCGTGTGATGGAGCATTGTCCTGCATGAAAATCATGTTTTTCTTGAAGGATGCAGACTTCTTCCTGTACCACTGCTTGAAGAAGGTGTCTTCCAGAAACTGGCAGTAGGACTGGGAGTTGAGCTTGACTCCATCCTCAAAACGAAAAGGCACCACAAGCTCATCTTTGATGATACCAGCCCAAACCAGTACTCCACCTCCACCTTGCTGGCGTCTGAGTCGGACTGGAGCTCTCTGCCCTTTACCAATCCAGCCACGGGCCCATCCATCTGGCCCATCAAGACTCACTCTCATTTCATCAGTCCATAAAACCTTAGAAAATTCAGTCTTGAGATATTTCTTGGCCCAGTCTTGACGTTTCAGCTTGTGTGTCTTGTTCAGTGGTGGTCGTCTTTCAGCCTTTCTTACCTTGGCAATGTCTCTGAGTATTGCACACCTTGTGCTTTTGGGCACTCCAGTGATGTTGCAGCTCTGAAATATGGCCAAACTGGTGGCAAGTGGCATCTTGGCAGCTGCACGCTTGACTTTTCTCATGTCATGGGCAGTTATTTTGCGCCTTGGTTTTTCCACACGCTTCTTGCGACCCTGTTGACTATTTTGAATGAAACGCTTGATTGTTCGATGATCACGCTTCAGAAGCTTTGCAATTTTAAGAGTGCTGCATCCCTCTGCAAGATATCTCACTATTTTTGACTTTTCTGAGCCTGTCAAGTCCTTCTTTTGACCCATTTTGCCAAAGGAAAGGAAGTTGCCTAATAATTATGCACACCTGATATAGGGTGTTGATGTCATTAGACCACACCCCTTCTCATTACAGAGATGCACATCACCTAATATGCTTAATTGGTAGTAGGCTTTCGAGCCTATACAGC